>NC_048219.1:2961435-2981894 GCF_002007445.2 Ailuropoda melanoleuca | reverse complement strand
GCGTGCACACGCTGAACCCACAAGGCACACTCGTTCAAGCTCTGCAGGGGCTCGGGAGTCCCGTCCAGGGACCCAGATGTGCACACAGAGCCCTAACAATCCTTTACACACACGGGCACAAGGCCCTGACGCTCACACTTGAGCATACGAACACTATATGGGCGTCTTCCACAGGCACAGCTGCCGACACAGACACACACAGCGTCACCATCACTGCAGGCATCCAGGGCGCACACAGAATCAAACACACGTGCCATCCTCTGAGCTGGCAGCCACGTGTATTCCCAATACACACTCACGCACACGTCGCACACACACTAAGGCAGCTCTGAACGGTTCATCAGGGATGACAGGGATCCGGCGGGGGCGGTTCCTCTGACATTCCTTTGCTTCACGGGAACCCCCTGGCTTGCCCACCCCAGCTCCCAGGACATCACTGTCACTGCTGGGTGAGAAGATGACCAAAGCCACCTCTTATCTGCCCTTCGAAGCAGAGAAGACAGAGGAAAGGAAGGAAAGATTTCCCTGAAGAGGTGGCAGGTGACATATGACAGGAAGTGAGGACCCCAGAGAGATCAAGGTAGGGACCCCCACTGAGCAGTCAGAGTTAGAGTCGCCTCCCCAACCCCAGACTGGCCCCTGGTCCAAGAGAGCCACGTGTCCCTGCCTCAGCCCCAGAGCACTGGCTCCCTGGCGTCCCGGGAGCATGGGGTCCTGGCCCCCCGGTCCAGGATTCTGGGGCTCAGGCTAGTACTCACGGGTGCAGGCTGCAGAGGGTGGGTCCAGGGCCGCGCGGTAGTAGCTGAGGTCACAGCGACAGGCCTGGGCAGCAGGGGCCGCAGAGTGACTGTGGGGAGGGCAGCGGGCGCAGAGCTGGTCCCCAGCGGCCGACTTGTAGAAGCCCAGCTCACAGGCTGCGGAGGACAAGGTGGCTTCAGAGGAGCCAGCCGGGCCACCCTGGCCAGCCCAGGACAGCTCTCGATCTAACCCAGGGCTTCCAGTGGGATCTCCCAAGGGACACCGGTGCAGACCTTCAGCCTCACCTGGTCCTACCCTCATAGGCAGAGGGAGGGACTGAAGCACAGAGAGGGTCTGTGACTTACAGTGGGTTGCACAGCGAGTCGGGGGCAGAGCTGAGGCCGGGACCCCAATACCTGAGTCCCAGCCCTGAAGTTGGCCCAAGAAAGAGCCTCTTCAAACCAGAGTCACAGTTCCTCCAGTGGCACTTCTTGCCCAGGCCTGTCTCCAGCCCGAATCTGTCCATCACAGGACGCCCACCCTGAGTGAGACACTGCCTTGAATGTGGGGGTCAAGAGGCTATGCCAAGGGTTGCGACTTGGGGAGGAACGAAAGCTGGAAGGGAATGGAGTGGGTGGCAATGTGACCAGGTAATAAGACCCCAATAAAAATACAGATTCCAGGTACCCCACAGCCGCCTGGGTGGAAGAGCCAGCATGGGGCCTGGGACTCTGTTTTCCAAGCTCCCCAGGCAATGACCCCCCGGGAATCGCAGGCTCCCGCCCCTCCCAGAGGCACTGTCACCGTGACTGGGATGAACCTATCCTGTAGGTGACCCTCTCCTCAGCCTCTCCACACCTGTATCATCTCTCACCTGGATGCCCCTGCCTCCAGCCCTCCCCACCTGGCCCCAGCTGCCCGCCTGACTGCCATTTATGCAAGCAGTATTTACGAGCGCCTACTCTGCGCCAGGCACGGATCCGGGCGCCAGAGACATGGCCGTGAACGAGATCGACGGGGTCTCTGCCCTCACAGAGCCAGCCCCTTGGAGGGGGAGGCACACGGTAATGGAGGCTGAGATCATTTCCAGGAAGGAAAAAAGCGGGTGATGTGGCAAAGGGTAAATGGTGGGAGGAGCTACCTTCCCAGAGAAGAAAATGATATTTGAGTCTTGTCTATAGAATAAGAACAAGTCAGCCTTGCAGGGAGAGGAGACATTCAAGGTTGAGGAATTCCCTAAAATGACGCCTGGCTCCATCACTGCCCGTTCAAACCCTCATGGGCTCCCCATGGCCTGAATGGCCACGCCTGGCATTCGTAGCCCTCCCGCAGCCTCCTCCAGTGTCACCGCTTCTCCACTGGCTGAACTAAAGGACTGGCCAGTCCCCACATCCGGCAGCTTGTTTCCTGCCTCAGGGCCTTTGCATGTGCTGTGCCTTCTTCCTGGGATGGCTTCTGTTCCTTTGGTCAACCTGTCGAACTCAATTTTAAGATTCATTTTTAACTGTTCCTTCGAATGAAGCCTTTCTCCACACCTAAACACACACACACACACACACACACACACGCAGGTACACAGAAGCCACCACTCCCTGCCCCACTTGTGCGGCCCCGCTCAGAACCACCGCCTATCACACTACGGCCGTCCTGTTTTATCTGTACGTCTGACTCACCTCCCAAACCAGAAGCTGTCTGTGGACAGCGTCTTGTGACTAGGGCAGGGCGGCCTTGTTCATCTCAACCTTCCTCGTGTCTGGCTCAGAGCAGAAGTTGTTAGCGCCCGTAGGAGTTTTCGAAGCGAGCGAATCCTGCCATTATCTGCTCTGGGCCAAGCGCGAGCCCGGGAGCTCCGGAGGACCCGAGGCCGCCGACCAGGCAGCTCCCGGCCGCACCATGGACCTGGCCTCCTTTGCAACAGGGACCATGGCAGGTTCACTGGGATGTCTAACCACTAAGTCCGGTTCTGGAAAACTCGGTGCTTGAGAGAACCTTCCCTTGAAAAGACGTCATGTAATTTTTTTTAAAAAAAAATTGTATCTCGTTATTATAATAGCTAAAGNTTTAAAAATTGTATCTCGTTATTATAATAGCTAAAGTCAAATTAATTTGTAAAATTCTCCCAGCCTGAGAGAAAACCTGAAACCAGGAGGAATGATGCTGCCCTCGCATTTGCTTCACAGATGCGGAGGCCGCGGAGCCAGACGGGGCCTACAGGCTGGAGAGCTGAGGAAAACGTGCCTCTGCTTTGAGACTTCCTCCCTCCCCCCTGCAGAGACCCCAAGAGGTCTCGGGCCTGGGAGCTTGGGGCTGTGGGGCTCCTAGGTGATGCACTGTGATCTCACCTCCTCCTCCCAGAAGTCCTCCAGGAGACACAGTCCTGGGGCAAGCCGAAGAGCCTTCCTCTGGGCCCAGGAATCGGGCAGAGGAAGACGGCTTTGCGCGTCATCAGCAAATATTTGTGCAACCCCTTATTGAGCTGGATGACCGTAATCCCCACCGTCGTGATCAGATCCGTGCCGATCAGCATTTCAGGGGCCGTTGGCTCATTCTGCCCTGCATTTATTTGTTCCTTCCCCCAGATTTACTGAGCCGCTACTGTGGAGCNACCCTGCATTTATTTGCTCCTTCCCCCAGATTTACTGAGCCGCTACTGTGGAGCCGAGATAAGCAAGAATGGGTTCGGCTGTCGAGGAGCTGTCTGAGCCGTGACAGGCACAGAAAATGCGTGCCGATACATCGGTGTGGTTCATGGCACGAAGGAAGCCCGGCGAGGTGGCCCACAGTACTTGAGTCCTGACCGGCCACTTAACTTGTCAGTTAAGAGCAGAGACTCGGGAGCAGGCTGCCTGGGTTCCTCTTCTGGTCTAACCCCTTCACCTGGGCTAAGGGAAGCTGGGCAGGTTGCTGGGCCTCAGTTTCTTCATCTGTAAAATGGGGATAATAATAGGTCCTACCTGCTAGGGCTGTTTGTGAGGGGGACCTGAGTGAGGACATGTGAATTCACGCCAGGACCATGCCTGGCACTTATCACCATGCTATGTGGCTGGCAATAACACATCTGTTTGGCAGGGAGGACACAGGCCGAGGACCTTGCCCGAGGCTCCCCGCTGAGCCAGAAGGCAAACCGAGGTGGGGGAGCCTCTGGGACCCAGGCCCTTCCCCCACCAGCCTCTCAACAGGCGTCCAGGACTTAGAGATGGCCCGGCCATTCTGCCGCTCGCCGGTGGGTGCTTCTCACACACTCCGCTTATACCCATATGGCTAGAACGTGTCAAAGCCAGATTAATCCGCGCAATGAAAATAAAATAATCTTTAATAAGAATACTAATCACCAGGCCTCGGGGAGCCCGGAGACCTGGAGGCAGAGCCGGGAATTAATGGCTGAGACAGATGGAGCAGCTCTGGGCTGAGGCCTGGCCCTGCCCGCCGACCCAGGGCGCTTCCGGAGCCCGTGTGCCCGGCGTGTGGGCTGAGCGCCAGGCAGGGCCGCTGCCCCTGCCGAGGGCACCTTGCCCAGGCAGCCCGCCCGGCCAGCAGCTGCCTGCAGCCCTGCCACCTCTCCCCTCTCCCCCGCCAAGAGCCTGAGATTTGACAAATAAGGTGTCCGCCGGTGGGTGACCAAAGGAAATTAATTCTAAATCAGATTTTAAACACAGTCAGGAAGGCGAAAGAGCTCGTGGCTCACGCTCCCCCTCCAAAGCGAGACTCTCTGATATTTATAGAAAAATGATTAGGGCCTCCAAGCGTGGTTTGTATTCTGCGTCCAGGTGACGGGAAGGACGGCAACCAGGACTTTCGGACTGGGGGCTGCTCCTCCGTGGGGTGACGTTCTGAGAGGTCTTTCCCCTGCCTGGCGGTGGTGGGGGGGGCTGCAGCCAGCCGTGGGGACAGGTGCCTGGGCCTGGTGCTGTGCTGTGCGGGGGGCGCTCTGTTTGGAGATCTGGGATCCAATCGACCCCTCCTAGCAGTGGGCCCTTTGGCCGGTCACTTCAGCTCTCCGGGCCCCCGCTTCCCCACTGGTAAACTGGACCGGCTCCCCATGGCTCTGACGTTCTTCTGCGGGTCTCAGTAAGGCCTCGCAGAGCCCCGTGACTGGCTTGGTCCCTTCTCCTGGACTCCACTGTCTTCTCGGTGAGATCAAGTGTTCCCTGGCCACGTATGTGGAAAGCTGTGAGGGGGAAAGCAGGGGGCAGGGGGCCTGCAGGCTGGGAGGCTGGNGGCGCTCTGGTTGGAGATCTGGGATCCAATCGACCCCTCCTAGCAGTGAGCCCTTTGGCCGGTCACTTCAGCTCTCCGGGCCCCCGCTTCCCCACTGGTAAATTGGACCGGCTCCCCATGGCTCTGACGTTCTTCTGTGGGTCTCAGTAAGGCCTCGCAGAGCCCCGTGACTGGCTTGGTCCTTTCTCCTGGACTCCACTGTCTTCTCGGTGAGATCAAGTGTTCCCTGGCCACGTATGTGGAAAGCTGTGAGGGGGAAAGCAGGGGGCAGGGGGCCTGCAGGCTGGGAGGCTGGCCGTTGCCCTGGGCTGGGCCCTGTCGCAGGCCTCAGGCTCTGGATCCCCTCCTCCTACTAGAAGGAAGGCAGTGGGATCAGGCTGGGCAAGCCGGGACCCCAGGGCCCAGCCCTTCCTCCTCAACTTTTTGCTCAGAGACAACTGTCCGATGGAGAAGGCCAGGCGGGACCCACGGTCCTCAGGGTGTCCCACTCAGGTTGGTTGGTGGCAGAGGGGAGATACAGCTTTGAGAGGAAGAAGACAACCCACATCACCCAGAAAGGCACCCCCAGTCTGTTCCCGGTTCCTGTTTGGCCCCCGACCTCCCCACTCTCAGGCTACCCACCCAAGGAGGGCTGGGGACAGGGGCCCCTGGCAGGGCCACCAGCCGGGGCCTCCCACCTGTGGAAGGGCTCCGTGTCAGACCCGGGCTACTTCTCCCAAGGAGGTTACACAGACAATCCCAGAAAGCCACTCACAGGGGTGAGAAAAGTCTCTCCTCGTGCGACTTGCCACTGGCATTCCATCCCCAGACCTCTCTGCCTGCAGTGCATCAGGAATTAATATTTTTTATAAAACCTGTAATTATCTTGCAACTGGCATAATTATGTTGTATTGTGATTTAAGTGTAAAACTCAAAATAGGCTACAATTTCCTAACCCCGCTTTGGCATTTCTTTATTATTTTTTATTAATGCACCAGCAGTGCCAGGCAATGGGGATGGCCTCGGCTTCTCCGGCCCTGGGAAGGTGCCGGTGCTCGGGACTAGGGAGCTGCTGCTGCTTTTTTTTTTTTTTTTTTTTAAGATTTTATTTATTTATTTGACAGAGAGAGGGACAGCCAGCGAGAGAGGAAACACAAGCAGGGGGAGTGGGAGAGGGAGAAGCAGGCTCCCAGAAGAGCACAGAGCCCGATGTGGGGCTCGATCCCAGAACCCTGGGATCACACCCTGAGCCGAAGGCAGACGCTTAACGACTGAGCCACCCAGGCGCCCCGGGACTAGGGAGCTTCTACCTGTCGTCCTGCCCTTGACTTGCTGCGGGGCCTGGGGCAAGACACATTCCCTCTCTGGGCTCCACTTTCCACCCCTGTCAAACAAGGGGGCTGGAGCAGGACCCGAGACCTCTGGCCCCACCATCAGGAGGACCAGTTTCCAAGGACAAGGGTGTCCCACTGCACGCTGGACAGGAAAGCGGCTTACTTGCGCTTGCTGGCTAAACCCAGAGTTGGGGTCAGCGGCTGACCTTAAGCAGGTATCCACTGAACAGCTAGCCCGATTATTATGGCCTGTGCTGTGCCAGTGACTAACTGTTGTGCTGTTACCCCAGGGAGGAGGGAAGCAGGGTCTGGCAGAGGGCTCTGTGGACCGAGGAAGCAGTTCAGGGCTCTGGAGGGAGCCAGCCTGGGATCAGAGCCCTTCTCTGCGATTTAGCTTGAAGGGCTCAGCTTGTCGCATCTGTAAGATGGGGACAGGCTACCTCGCTTAGAGGACTGGTGTAAGCATGAGAAAGTGTGTGAACTCCCCGAGTGCAGGGACTCCCCGTGCCTAAATCCCCATGCCTGGGACACACCCGATGCTTAACAGAGTGAGTAATTGCCATGACGAGCAAGAAGTGCTTATGAAGGTGCCCCGCACGTGGCAAACACTCGAGAGCTGTTGCTAAGGGACTTTATTGTCCCCATCAGAAGGAGGGAGTGCTGGAAGCCAGTTGAGGTGGACTGTGATGGGAACCAGGAGAGGCTGGCAGCCTGGGAGCCTGACAGATGCGGCCACAGGGGGCAGAGCAAGCCCAGAAACAGGCAAACGTCACAGAAGGTGTTTTGGGGGTTAGGGTCCCAAGAGATGAAGACTCGAAGCCGTTGGGAGTGTGAAGGACTTCTTAAGGCAACCGGAGAGCCCCAGAGAGGGGCTGGAAGGAGCCTGGTGGCTGGATGGAGTATTCTGATCCCAGAGATCTGAAACTCTGGACCTGTGCCCTGCTCCGTCCTGTGAGCACTAAGGGGTCTTTCCTGCCTGCGTGGGGCCGAGGGATGGGTCCCGTCCCAGGTCCTGTCTGGGGCCAGGCCCCAGCCTCTCTGATCTCTGCATAGGAACATCTTCCTCCCCAAGGAGCACCAGTGGTCCCAACATCAGGCTTCGCTATGCTCTGACTGGCCAATCAGCCATGTGTCCAGCCCCCCAGGGAGGCCAGGGAAGGGCAGAGGGCAACCAGGTCGAGACGAGTAACATGGGGCACCACCTGTCCGTCCAACCAACTCTCGCAGTGTCCCGGGTGCCTGGGATGCCTGGCTACACCGGCCCCACACGGGCACAGTGCAAGGGTGACACGCCCGCAGCCTGGGGTCTGGGCCCGGCTCCTGGTCTCTGGTCCGCCTGCGTGGGAACCCGAGCCACACGCTCATGGGAACAGAAGCCGTGCTGTTCCATCCTCGGCTTCCCCTTCCCAAGGACCTTGGCTGTCCTCTCCCACAGGTCCCTGGACAAGATCCCCCCAGACACAGGCAGGCGGGTCAGGTGACCCAGGGACACACCCAACGGAGACCGTGCTCCCTGGGCGCCCCTGCCTGCACACCTTCCCAGTGACCCCACGCTGCACCCCTGCCCTCAGGGACTGTTGCCCCTTCCCTCCACTCCACTCCAGAGCCAGACTTCTGGGTGCAAATCACAGCTCTGCCGCTTCCTAGCTGCGTGCCCCGGGCGAGTTGCTTTGCCTCTCTGTGCCTCAGTCTCCTCCTCTATAAACCAGGNGCGTGCCCCGGGCGAGTTGCTTTGCCTCTCTGTGCCTCAGTCTCCTCCTCTATAAACCAGGATCACAGTAGCTTCTATTTCATAGGCTAGCTCTGGGGACTAAACGAGTTAATATGTGAAAAGTGCCTAAAACGATGCCTGATGTAAGGTCGCTCATAGTATCGTCCCCTCTCACAGGCATGTCCCCAGCTGGACGCCCAACCCTGCAGGTGTCCCCAGAGGTACGTCTCCGTGATGCCCACAGACGGTACCACCTGGCTCTGGTGTGTCTCCCTCTCTTCTCCCCCACCCTGCTCCACACACGCACACACACACAAATGCGCACGTGACCGCGTGCACGCACGGCCTGGTGTATTTGCCCACACAGAAACGCCGGCGGGTCACCCATCTTCCCAGATGCTGTTTGCACCCCCACCCCCATGCCTGCCGACCGCGACGCCCCCCACACCCCGGCAGCCCCGCCCGGACTGAGCCCGGTGCCGCCCGGCAGCCCACGCGCGGCGCGCTCACCCACGCAGGCGTCCCGCCGCTCCTCGTAGCCGGCGCTGCACACGCACTTGCCGATGGGCACCAGCCACGCGCCTTCGGCGCTGCAGTACATCTTGGGCGTGTCCCGCTCCTCGGAGTGCCGCACGCACTGGCCCCGCACCTCCACCAGCGAGGACGAGTCGGCCCCCGTCACTGCCTCCGAGAAGGCAGCCAGGTTGCGCACCGTAGTGGGGCACTTCTTGTAATAGATGCGGAGAGACAGGATGGCGAGGCACGCCCCGATGTCCTGGAAGGCCAGATAGAAGCCGCGCTTGCTGAGGGGGCCCACGCCGCGCACCTCCGTGTTGAGCTTGAGGCGCCGAACGCCCAGGTCGGCACCCGTGAAGCTCTCGTCGGCTGCAATGGTGTCGATTTTGAGGAACTGGCTTTCTTGTGTGCTGGCGCCCAGGTCGCGGTCCGACTCCAGGTAGTAGAGATTGAAGGTCTCCTTACAGGTGCCCAGCACACCGGGCATGCTGTTGCAGTCACGCAGGGTGAACTTGATCTCGGCGTAGACGCGCCGGGCACCGTCGCGGGGCACCCAGCTCGTGCGTAGCCAGTTGTTCTGGTTGGGGCTCATGACGTTGCACACCTGGTACGTGTGGATGGGCTGGAAGGACTCGTCCACCTCGTTGATGGAGTCCCACTGAGGGCAGACAGAGCGCAGCGCTGAAATGAGTGTGAGCACCCCGCCCCCTCCTGCCAGTCACCCCTGCCACAGACGCGCGGGGCCGGGGGCATCCCTGGGAAGACCGAATGTTCTCTGCCCTTGAGTTGCCGACCTTCTACTGGACCACCACTGTGAGATGTGATCCCCCTGAGTGCCACATCCTTCCGAAAAGTGTTATTTGCTACATTTTACAGATGAGGAAATAGGTGTGAGCCCCATGTCTAAAGTCACCCAGCTAGTGAGTGGAGGAGCCAGGACTGGAATTGATGCCAAAGCTACAAAACCCAACCCTGTGTCCTTATGGCGGCTCCAAACACTCCAGGGTGGGAGGCTGGGGGGGGGGTCGACTTTGCTTGGGTAAGTCAGGGAGCCCATGGGTCCAGTTTCCTATCAGTTGCCAGAGGGATCTTTCTAAGGCGTGGACCTGACCATGCCCCAAAGCCTTCAGCAAGGGAGTCCCAGCATATGGGAAAGTTGAACGTGGTGGCTTCTGTGCCAGGTGCTGGCCAGGCATCAGTGATTCAGAAATAAATCAGACACGATCAACAGAATGAAAGACAACTCACAGAACGGGGAGGACATAACTGCAAATCATGGGTCTGATGAGGGACTGATATCCAGAATATATAAAGAACTCCTACAACTCAACAACAAAAAACCAAACAGCCCGATTGAAAAATGGGCAAAAGACTTGAATAGACATTTGTCCAAAGAAAATATATAGATGGTCAAATAGTCCACGGAAAGATGCTCACCGTCACTCATTGTTAGGGAAATACAAATCAAAACCACAACGAGAGACACCTCACACTCACGGGGATGGCAAGTATCTAGACAACAGCAAATGACAAATGCTGGGGAGGACGTGGAGGAACTGGAACACTTGTGCCCTGTTGGTGGGAGGGTAAGACGGTGCAGCTGCTGTGGAAAGCAGTGCGGAGGTTCCTCAGAAAGTTAAAAACAGACTTACCCTGTGACCCGGCAATTCCATTCTGCGTATACACGCAAAAGAATTGCAAGCAGGGTCTCAAACAGATACGTATACACTCGAGTTCATGCAGCATTGTTCGCAGGAGCCAAAAGGTAGAAACAACCCAAATGTGTCCCTCATCGGATGACTGGTACACGAGATGTGGCGTAGCCAAGCAAGGGGATGGTGCTCAGCCTTAAAAAGGAAGGAAATTCAGATGTGTGCTATGACACGGTGAACCTCGAGGACATTACGCAAAGTGAAATAAGCCAGCTGGGAAAGAACAAATACTGTATGAATCCGCTGAAATGAGGCCGTTAGAGCCGTAGAGATAGAGAACGGAATGCTGGTTGCCAGGGGCCGGGAGACTGGGGAATGGTGAGCTGGTGTTTCATGGGGATGGAGCTGCAGTTTGGAAGGGTGAAAAGAGTTCTGGAGAGGGACGGTGGGGACGGTCACATAACACAGTGAATGTACTTAATGCCACTAAACTATAGACTTAAAAAGTGGTTACGATGGTAAATGTTGTATGTATTTTACCACAACTTTTTTTAAAAAGAAAAGAAGGAACATTCCAGAAATATTCCCTTCCCTTGACCACCCCACAGTCCATCAGACAAGATGGTGGAGGGCTCCATGCCAAGCAGGGTGGGCATCCAGGGCGTGGTGAAAACTTCCTGTAGGCTGAAGCAGGAAGCTCTTGTGGGGATGGGAGGGAAGAGCCCCCGAGAGGCCGGGAAGTATAAGCGACGTGCAGCGAGCACAAGATAGCCCAGCTGGGCAGAAGATTCACGTGCAAGACCCAATGCTGAGAAATGAGCCAGGAGTTGAGAGGTCAAGACCTGTTGGTCTCTAACCTGCTGTGTGACCTTGGGCAAGTCGCTGTTCCTCTCTGAGCCATAGCCTCCTCAACTGCAGAATGCTGGTTGGCTGGGAGCAGTCACCGTGGGCGAAGTTCCGTGGACCCCTGAGAGCCCTGAGGAGGGTCTGGGGGCTGAGGGCAGATGGAGGGGATGGGCTCTGGGTCCCTGCCTTAGGTCAGCCAGAGATGCAACGCCTTGCTCTTCTCTCTTGGGCCTCTATTGGCAATTGTCCTTGAACTAGAGATCCTATTGCCTAAGGGGGTGGGGGAGGTAAAAACCACTCCTCGATGTTCTGAGTACCTGTAGGGTTCTGAGTGACCCGCAAGGGCTGGAGTGGGGACCATGGGGGTCTCAAGTCTTTCCTGTCTGACAAAAGCCCCTCCATCTCATCTTATCTTGGCCAGCATGTGGTCTCAACTCTCCGTGCCCACATCTGTAAAATGGGGCCTGGACAGGCCCACCGCAGAGAGAATTGAGAGGATGAAAGGAGAAGTAGGCTGCCAAGCGCTCGGCTTGGGCCTGGCACAGCCGGGCACCAGAGGAACGGGATGGCTATGATGCCGACCTGGCAGTATCTTCCCAGCCCACCTGTGCCTGCCTCCAGGGACCCCTGGGGAAGAGGTCCGTGGTGTGCCAGCCTCACCTGAAAGTTTATGTCTCCTACACCCCCTACCCCGAAAGGACCCCCCGGGACCCCACGCTGTAGCCAGGGCCTCTGGGCAGTGCTGTGTCACATCTGGGGTTAAAGTCATTGTCACAATTAATGGAGCACCAAAGAACCAGCCAGATGCTCCCTGTCTGGTTCCTGCCAGGGACCTGGATAAATTAATCAGCTCCATCTGAGGCTGCTCCAGACGCTCTACCAATGCCAATGGCCTGGCCTCGCCCTGCCAGCCCCAGGGGCTGCTGCAGACGCCCGGAGCGGCACGGATTCCTGGAGGCTGGTGCAAGGATGGAACGAGCCCTGTTCTCCACCTGGGCACCCCTGGTGCCCTCCTCCTCCAACCCCCGCCATTGCTCTGCCACTCTGTCCTCTGTCTGCCACAGAACGCACTGACGCAGCTGTGCAGCCCTGGGGACTCCCCTCCCCTCCCTGAAGCTTGTGCTTCCCGTATGTGAAATGGGCTGGCTGATGCCCGCCCCTCCCACCTACTCCAGGGGGTGCTGAGGCTCGGGTGAGACAAGGGAATGTGTCTCTCATCTAAGGCAGCGTTGGTTAGCGCCTGCTAATTCACCGGAAGCGATGGAACAGGTCCCAGAGTGCGGACGGAGGGGCACGGCCTGGTGAAGAGCCTGGGTCCTGGGGCCGGATGTCCCCCGACCTTTGCAGAGCTGCTTAACCTCTCAGAGCTTCGGGTTTCTCCCAGGAAAATGTCCCTTTCACGCACCCTCATTGATGACAGTTGCACGGAGCAGGTTCTGTGATCATCCCCGTGTTGTAACCGGGGACGTGGAGGCCAGTGACCTGCTTGGGCCACACTGATTACAGGCAGCAGAGGACAGGCTCGTCCAGACCCAGCAGCACGCTTGGCTTCAGGCTGTGCAGCCTTAGCTGACAACCCGGTCACTCTGCTGATGCTGGAGACAGCCCTGCACGGCCCTCGCTCCCAGGCTGTTCACGAGCCTTCAGAGTCAGAGGAACCTCATGGACCCCCAAGGACCACGTCCACAGGCTCCCTAGCCAGCTGGGCAGGAGAATCCCCTGGAAAGCTTAGGAAACAAAAGATTCCCAGGCACCTCCCTGGACCCCCTGGACGCAGAGCCCTTTGCTAGCCTTGAACAGGTTCAAGGTCTAGAGTTTGGGAACCAGGGATCTCCCCCAGCCTTCTCGCCCCTCTGGCAAGCCCAATCTCCAGGCCCCATAAAGAAGGAAGGTGGTCCCGGCTCAGCAGACAATGCTGGAGGGCCTCCCACCCTCTCACGATGAGGACACAGACCAAAGAGAAGACGGGGACTCAACGCAGGCTCTGGGCCCAACTGATTAGAGTTTGAGTCCATCCTGTGGAAACCGCCTGAAGGCAAGTTGTTCCTTGCCGCTCTGAGCCTCAGCTTCCTCCTCCGTGAAATGGGGTGGCCGGACCTACTCGCAGGATTGGTTGTGGGGATTAAATGAGATCATGCCTGTGAACTGTTCAGAGCTATGTGAATCTACGTTATTTGTTCTAAGCCCCCAACAGGATAAGATAACTCTGAGCCATGCTTTACGGCACCCTGCAAGCAGAAGAACCTTAGATTTCCAGCACGATCAGCGAGAACACAAGTCCGGTCATGCTCCCCACATGCTTGAAGCCCTTACAACTCCCTGTTACTCTAAAAACCCAGTCCTAAGCTCCGAGGAGGAGAGACAGAGACACCCAGAGCCCACCTGGGGCCAGGCCCACTCCTTCCTAGCTGCTGGGTCTCAGGGGAAAAGCTGACCCAGCCATCGGCCAGGCCGTCACCTTACTCAAGGGTCAGTCCCCTGCCATGGGCAGAGCCGGCTCACTTTCTCAAGTCCCTTCACACCCTGCTCGCCCCCGGGAGACAGCCATCTGGGACACACACAGAGGAGCAACAGACAGAGAGAAACTGAGGCCCAGGGAGGTTAAGAGACACCTCAAGGACCCAGCCTTTGCCCTTAGGCAGGGCTGACCTGCTCAGGCAGAAAGGCGTTCCCTCTGGGGTCTTGGGCCCACGTGGCCTGCTGTGAAGCTCCCTGAGGCCTGGGGCACGGGGGCTACTGAGAGTGGACTCGGATTCCTGCTGCCCGGAGACGAGAGCTCCAGAAGGAGAGGAGGGGGGCTCTAGCCTGCCCCCACCACAGGCCACAAATGGCCTGGATGAAAAGTGAAGAAATACTCCCACTCCCTTCACAATATTCACTCTTGATGTCATTGTCACCATCATTGTTAACATTATGACCCTTGTCTCTGGAGCCGTGGAGGCCGGCGCTCACGGAAGTCACGTGTGTGTGACACGCCTGTGTCTGTGGCACGGATGTGTGTGTGCGTTTCTGCGCATGCGTGCAGGAGGAAATATCTGTGACAGAACCATGACACACGCTACTGACAATGACAGTGATCGTACATTCAGTGAGGGAGCACCAGGTGCCAGGCGCGGCGCCAAGACCAGGTGTCACCTCCCCTCAGCCTGACAGCAAAGCCCGCGAGGTCGTCACATGCTCATCCCTCGCTACAGACGGGGAACTGAGACTCAGGGAGTGAGGTGGCGACCACAGGGCTGCCCTGCTTGTCGGTGGCAGAACCCGGCCTCCGCCAGGCTCACGGATTCCCCCTGGGTCTGGATAAGAGAAGTGGAAGGTCGGGCAGTGCAGCCTGGAACCTGGGTGCCCTGGGATTACCAAGCCCGCTCCCCAGGAGGATGGGAGGGGTACCACCTGAGAGTCCGGAACCCACGGAGACCTGATGCGCTCAGCCCAGGGTCACCATGGAGCCCAGAAGAGCCTGGGGGTTTGGCTACAGTGGGTGCCGACAGTGCCACCCAGATGATTCTGATGGACAAGAATAACAGGTGGGAGTCCCAGGGGCCCGGGCGGCTCCTGGTGAGGGCAGGGCATGAGGGAGGGGACCAACCCCGATGGGTGAAAGGCCAGACTGGGGCCCGTCGTGAATCTGCAGGCCCAGAACAGGGCCATAAGGATCTCACACCTACAGCCTTAGACTTAAGAACCGGGAGCCCAGCACCAGGGTCAGTTCTGTAATCCCAGGGGTCTGCATGAAGAAAGGAAGGAAGGTAGGAAGATAGGAAGGAAGGGAGGGAGGGAGGGGAGGGAGGGAGGGAAGGGACGGAGGGAGGAAGAGGAAGAGAGAATCAGCAGCTCTGTTTCTAACTGCTGTGTGGCCTTGGGTAAGTCCCTTCACCTCTCTGGGCATCTGCTTCCTTTTGATCTACTGATGATATGGGCATGAGTCACAGCCTTTCTCTGCTCACAGAAGATGACACTGGCCCCACTGCTGGTCACCTACCCCATGAGATGGATACGTGAGCCAGCCCCAGTCTCCGTGGATGGTGGACGTGTCCAGCAAGTTCACTGTAAAACAAGAGAGGAGAGAATCAGACCCTAGGACACCCTTCCACACTCCCACAGCACAGCCCAACCTGGCCACACTGGTCTGCTCTCAGCCCCGAACACGCCAGCTCCATGCCTCACTTCCCCTCTCCTTCGGGGTCCGCTTCAAGTTGTCCCTCTTGCCTGAAGCCATCCTCCACCACCTGGGCCCAAATGTGACCTTCCAGACCCCCTGAACACAAGCTGCCCCAAGCACCGGGCTTCCCTGGTTGGTGATGCAGTGGGATGGCTAAGAGATGGGCTCGGGAGTCCAGGAGGCCCCAGGCCAGATTCCCAGCCCCAGCATGTAGGGGCTGTGTGTTCCCGAACAAGTCCCTGCCCCTCCCTGAGCTTCAGTTTCCTCCTGTGAAAAACAGGCGTGACGGCGGGTCCTGCCTCCCAGGTTCTGTGAGGACGGCCCCATCCTCACCTCACTCATGGGACATGATGGCATTCAAAAGCCTCCAGCAAGATTCGCACCATGAGGTTGTACCTCCTGCGGGAGGACCGGCCCCAGCTTTGCAATGGCCGGTGGCCCGCAGGAGTCCGTCCTCTGAACACACCGGTTGTGGGGGGGCCTGGAACAGTAAGAGCTGCCTCCCGGCCCTACTGTGCACTGAGCTCCGCGAGGGGCGCGTTTGACGCCTCCTCCGTAACCTGCACGACGACCGGGCCGAGAGGTGGTGACTCTTGCCTCCCTTTGACCAGTGAAGACCCTGGGCCTCGGGGCCACGCAGGAACATGCTCGCAGCCCCACCGGGGCAGGCGGCAGGGCTGGCTTCTAGAACACCCGCGGAGGCGACCATAGATGGAGCCCCCAGCCCCAGCAGCCCGAGCCCAGGAAGCAGAACCTGTGAGCCATCACCATGACTGGGAAGGAGCTGGGCCTGCAAGGCAAGTCTGTTCTAAGCCAGACCCCCGAGGGGGACCCCGCTTAGTCTCAACAGCACAACAGAGAAGACCTTGCCTTTGGAGCCAGACAGGGCTGGGCTTAGATCGCAGTGTGGCTACATAGAAGCAGGTGACTTTGGCTTCTCTGACCCCGTCTCCTCACCTGTAAAATGGGGATAATAACATCTACAGAGTAAACTGTAAAACCTGGAGTCGCTGCTTATTAAAGCTAATTCCCTTTCCCCAAGTCCTGCCCCTCCTGCCTCTCTCCTTGTACCTCAGACCTACCTACTCACTTAAGGTGATGAAGGCATGCTAAACTGTTAAGAAATTGGGGTTTGAATCTCGACTGCTGTGTGTCCTCGGGTGAGTCCCTTCACCTCTCTGGACACCTGCTTCCTTCGATCTATCTGGTAAGGGGAGTATGAGAGGGCTTTTGGCTCCCCGTTCCCAAGGCTTCCCGTTTCTCGCTCTCTTCCGCGCACCCCCTCTCCCAGCCCGCAATCACAGGCTTCCACCTAGGCTGGCTGGGGCAGGTTCCAGAGGGTTAACCGCTGGGGCCCTCCTGGAACTTTTCTGCAGGGAGGCGGGGTGTCCTTCTGCCTGAAATTTGCATAGCTCTGCGTCTGCCCCTCAAAGATGGAGACAAGTGTCTTCAGGAAACCTTGGAGTAAGGATGCTCTTATTTGCTGATTTTCTCCCTCCTCTTACCCTCCCACCCCATTGTCAGGGACCCCAGAGGGGAGGCCAGCTGGAGAGAGCTGGCAGAACCAGGGGAGGGGCCTCTGCCCTCCTCCCTGGGTCCCCAGGGGTGAGGTGGGATCAGGGGATGGAGCCAGTGTCCGCAGAAGGATCTCCCCTCCCCAGCCGGCCCCACGGCCCCACGCCAGGGGCGCGCAGGCAGAGAAGCCTTCCGCCTCCCTCCCTCCCTCTCAGGCAATGGAGAGAAAACTGGGTCAGGCAATCTCTCTCCTCCTGCTGGCTGGTGGGAGGGGGAGGGGGCCGCACTGCAGTTTCCCCCAGACCAGCAGAGCCTAGTCAGGGGAGAGGATGGGGACAGGGGACCTGTGGGCTCCCCCATCCCAACCCACATTCCAGATGGGGTCTCAGAGCTGGAGGGCGCATTCTCCAGTCCCCTGAACGCAGCTCAGACCTGCCCCTACCCCGGGGCAGTCAGCACAAATGTCCACCACTTAGACTCCTCCCCACTCATGGGGCAGCCGCCTGCAGACCCCACTTTCCAGGCCCTTCCCACCCCAGGAAACCTCACCACACTCGCAGCTGATTTTTGATCAGCCAGCCAGGGGGCTCAGATAATCCAAAGATAAGTCAAAAGTCGATTCTATCGGATTTGGGAAGACCTATAGGATTCTAGGGCTGTTTGTTCCAACTCCTTCCATACGCCTCCCTGTCCCTGCCCTCCTCTCCTCTCCCTTTGTGCCCCTTCTTCCCTACCTCACATGCCCTCCCCCTCCCGTGGGGGGCTGGGGAGGAGACCCAGCATGCCTGTCACAAGCCCGCAGGGGATTGCTTCGGGGCCAGAGAGAAGCCCAGCCTGAGCCCCACTCCCCCTGCGTCCCCTTGGAAACGCAAACCCTTCTGTTCACCAGGCCTGGGCTCGCTCCCCCTCTTGCACTGCTGGCCTGTAGGTCTGTGTGCCATCCGTGAAGTCAATTCTCCTCTCTGGGCCCATCTCCCCATTTGCCAATTCGAGGACTGGGCTCATGGTCTCTCTGCAGTGAAGCGAATCACTTAACCCCTCTGCTCAGTTTCCTCATCTGCAAGATGGCTGTAGGCATCCCTCTCAGGCCTACCCGCCCGGGCTGTTCTGGGAGATCAAACGGGTCCCTCTCCTGCTCTGAGAAGCACAGATAATTCCTAAGCCTTTCCTGTTCCACTGTGGAAAGCATTATGCGATTTCTTTTTTTTCTCCAGCACCATCACCTTCCCCCATTCCATTTCGCTGAGACTAATACTTAAATTGATTTACATTCCCCGAGGACGCAGCGCATGATGGTAAGGCTGGAGAATTCGGGTGGCCAGAGGATGTCAGCCAAGATGTGAACGCCTCAGCGATCGCCCCAAAGTGCTGGATGACCCGCACCAGAGAGCGATGAGGGGCTACGAGCCTGGTGGGGTTCAGGGAGCATCTCCGCAGGTGTGGGGCCCTCTCCTGCCCCATGAGGGACCTGGCACGGGGGCACTTGGCCAGGCTGGGGCGCTGCCATGGTTGCAGGAGCCCATCTGGGAGCAAATATCCCTCCCTGAGCGCCCACAGTCTCCCTGGCCAATCCTGGCACTGCACCAGCCCAGAAATGATACTGGGAAGGACTCCTGGCCTTCGGGAGGGAGGGCTGGCCTTTGTGGAAAGTCTGCCCCAGGCTGTCCAGCCTGCATGGCCCACCCCCGCCCCACTGTGGGTACTCTGCTGCATTGGCTGGACAATGCCTCCGTCTGCCCCGGACAAAGACATCCCCCACCTGCCTCTTTCTGTGGCCCTTGCCTCTTCCCCAACCGCTGCCCCTCCCCTGGGCACGTCCCCTCTCTCACAGGCCCGTCTTCTGCAGGTGAGCCTGCTCAAAGTCACCTCCCCCGCGGGCTCTGGGGTGTGCCAGTCTGCCATTCTGGAAGGTGCTGCCTCCTTCCCGGAGCAGATACCTGAGGCGAGGAGTTGAGGGTGTACCGTCCAAAGCCCAGAGCCTCAATGTGGACCCCACAGCATCCCGCTGGTAAGACACTGTCCCCCTCCCCCAACCCAAACCTGGGAGTCCCCAGGCCCTTGTGCCCCAATCCGGCCCTCTTCCCTACTCACCGGGCCCCCACCTCGATTCTCTCCCGGTGTCCCAGGAACCTGCGTCTGCTCACTAGCCACCCCAGCTGGTCCCGCTCTGCTGCGCCCTCACCTCACCTCTCAGCTCCCCTGCCGCAGTCCCTCCTCCGCTGGAGACTGAGTTCACCTACCATGCATCTATTACGTGCACACGCATTTCCGCGGGCATGAATGCGAGCTTGGGGTCTCGTTATACATGTAGTTTCCGCCCAGGGCTGTGCGTGTTTTCATGTGCACGCCTCCGTATGTGTGTGTGTGCACATGCGTGTCTGTGCACATGTATGCTGGCTGCCCTTCTGTGTATCTGACTGTGGGCGATGTTGAGGTGGGGGGCGGTCCATGCATGGGAGTCTCTACAGGCCTGGGTCTACGTGTGTAAATCCGATGTGGGTCCGTGTGTGCATGTGTGCTTTCGAGGACGGCTGTGTGTCTGAGCTGTTCGTGCGTGAGGGGGTGGATCCTTGGTGTGGATCCATGAGGCACACTGGCTCTGGAGCTCCCTCGCATGTGGAAGTAGTTCATCCTGCCAGGGTAAGAACACAGCTCTGGACCCAGGACGCCAGCCCCTGGATCCTGCCCAGACACCACGCTGGGCCTCCTCTGGGCAGAGCTGGAGGAGCAGAGGAGATCCTAGGTGATGGGAGGTGGGGTGCAGAAGAGAACCCAGAGCGCCATCCAGGGCTGGACCTGGACTTCAGTGGGGCTAATTGTACATGTGTGTGTGCGCGCACCCGCCTGTGTGTGCACATGTGCAGATGTGAAGCCCTGGGTGTTGGGGGACCCTGATGGGTGCCTCTTCCCAGCCTTCCTTGCTCCTTCCCACCACCAGGAGGTCACCTCCCAGACCTTTTTTTGTTCTGAGTGTTCAGCCCACACTCCTCCCACCCCCCACCTCCCACCCCAGGTCCCCTGAGTGGCTGGATTGCCCCGGCCGTGCCCCTGAACCAGACCCTGCTCTCCAGGGCCTTGCCTGCCTTGGCCCCTCTGCGGCCCCTCAGCCTGCTTCTCACTGTCCCCTCCTCCCAGGGCCACCCTCCTGCCCACCAGAGCTGCCCCTCCCCTCCAGCTGTGACTCCCCCAGCCGTCCAGCCCTCCCCTAAGACTCTCTCTCTCCCTGCCCCTCTCTCCGGCTTCCCACAACCTGGTCCTGCTCTCTGCTCCTCCTTCCTTAGTTCTTGGTCCCCTCTCTCAGTGCCACCCCTGCCGTCTTCTTCAGCCTTCTGATCCTCAGCTTGCATCCCTCTGTCCCTCTGTTCTCTGTCCTCTGTCCCTGCCATGTCCCCTGGTCCTATCCCCTGCTCTGTCCCCTCTCTCCTCTATACCTCTTCCCTTGTCTTCTGTGCCCTCGTCCTGTTCCCTTATCCCCAGTGTCCAACCCTCAGATCTCCGTCCCCAGCTCCGAACCCCTCAGTCCTATCCTCCCTCCCCGTCCCCCAGACCCCGGGGGCCTCCGTCCCCCATCCTCAAGCCCTAGGGTCCCTGTCCCCCAGTCCTGTCCCCATCTCCATCGCGCTGTCCCTTGACCTCTCTCCCGCGGTGCCATCCCTGTCCCCCGCCCTCCCAAGCCCAGGGATCCCAGCCCCTTTGGCGCTCAGGGTCCAGGGGAAGGAAGTTGAGCCTCGGGCAGCGGTCACCGCGCCCCGGCCCCTCGGCCGCCCCCGGCCCCTCGGCCGCCCCCG
>NC_048219.1:2509387-2602799 GCF_002007445.2 Ailuropoda melanoleuca | reverse complement strand
GGCAGCGGGCGCGGGGGCGCCCGGCAGGTGTCTCGGCCGCGGGACGCGAGGCTCGCTCTCCTTCTCCGCTGCCGCCGCCACGGCCCGGGCCTCTCCCTCCGGGCACCCCTCCTGTCCGGGTGCGGCTCCCAGCCCAGAGGCGTCAGGGGTGGCGGCGGCGTCCGCACCCATAGGCGGCCTGGGGCGCCCGAGAGCGCAAGGGGTGCGAGCGCGGGGCGGCGGCCGGGGTGGGGTGCGCGGCTCGGGGCGCAGCCCAAGCTCCGCTGACAGGTCGCCGAGGAAGCCCATTACGGGGAAGGACTCTGGGTCATAATAGCAGGTTAATCCCGAGAAGTCGAGGAGCGAGCTCCCCGCGCCTCGCTGCGCCTCGCTGCGGGCTGGGCTGGAGGCGTGCAGGGACCTGTTTCTGCTTGGGGGGCGGGAGCCAGGGATAGAAGGAGGGAAGGGACCAGGACACCCGGCCTTGGAGAGCCCGCAGCTGGCCCTGGCCGGCCTTGTTCTCCCTGGGGCGGGAAAAAACTCCTACCAGCCCCTGAAAAGGACAACAGCCCACCACCCCCCTGTGTCTCACCTAAGGAGAGAGGGGTGGTGACCACTGGTGACCTGTTTCTCCTTTGCAGGGCCTGGCTCAGGGGACTCCCTGGGAAGGGACAGAAGGTTCACTGAGGGCTGGGGGGGGAGGGGGTCTTAGGTGGAGGGAGGGGGATTCTAAAGGGATGAGCTTTGGTGAGTGGATGAACAGGGAGGCAGGAAGACTCTAGAGTCCTTCTTCATTCCCCCCTGTCAGTGACGGTTCCCCAGGCCCCAGGCTTAACCCTGGCCCCAATCCCTTCTGCCCAGAGCTCTGCCCCCATCCGCTGTGGGCAGCCAGTGGGGAGCCAAGCTCCAGTATTGATCTGAAAAGCATGAGGTGGGAAGGGGGATAGCCAACAGTGTAGCTGGGGTTTCCATGGAGACAGCGGGAGAGGAAAAAATTCTCTCTGCATCAAGACTAAAGAACAAATATCTCCCATGAAATTGCCCCGAGTGTCCAATGGCTGTTGCTATGAGGTCATTGCGGCCAGCCGGGGCCCTGCAGGCTGGAAGGAGTGTGTTTGTTGGGGTCAGAGCCACCCAGGGCTTGGGGGACCGAGGTGATGTGGAATTCTCCCAGCTGTTGGGAGAGCAACCGACTCCAAGGCAGCCCGAAGTGGCTGCGGAGCTTTTGTTTTTCTTGGAGGCTTAATTTGATTAACACTTCAGGGGCAGTGGCAAAGAGTACTGAAACCGGGGCACCACTGCCTCGTCCCACGACCCCCACAGGCCATCCCCCTGAGCGAGGACGAGGTCGCCAAGCTGAGGAGGGGAGCTGATTTGGACTTGGGAGGTCTGGGGTCCCTGAAGCTGACCCTTGAAAGCAGGGCTTCTGAGCCAGGGTCTCCAAAGTGAGCGTGAGCGTCAGGAAGAACAAGGATGAGGTCTGACCCACCCAGTGCCCTGGGCTACGAATAGGCAGAGAAAGAAGTGGCAGCTGCAGTGTCCAACCCAGGTCTCAGGGAAGAGAGCAACAGCCACAGTGAAACATCCTTCAAAAGCATCGTGTTTGAGCTCCTTTTACAGATGAGGAAACTGAAGCCCCAGGAAGGGAAGCTACTGGCCCAACCTCAGAGCGGAGAACCGAGCCCAGGGGCCGATTCCCCGGCAGTGACATACCCCCTTCCCTGAAGCTGTCCCCAAGTTGAGCCGGTGTGGTCCAGGTCACATCACCACCCACACCCTCAGCCACCTCTAAGCCTGAAATCCCAGCCAGGGAGGCAGCCCCAGCTTTGGGTCACACCAACCATGGGGAATTCCAACAGCTCAGTTCTTGGGCTTGCATCGAGGGGGGCGGGGTGAGGAGGGGCGGCCCGGAGGGCGCAGGGAGGTTGGCAAACCTGTTCTCTGCAGTAGTGATGGTTCAGGTTGCCACGAATCCGGTCTCTGGATGACCCAGCTCGCTCCTGCTCCACCCCGGGCTCCGAGCCAAGGGTCTCTGCATGGCCCAAGACAGGACGAATAAGGGGCTTCCTGAGACCCCTACCAAGCCAGAGAGGCAGTGATGGAGAAGAGATCTCTGGGCACATTCCAAGACCGGTCGTCTGCCTTGTGTTTAGCAACCTCTGTCCCTGGGACAGGGACTGAGCCAGCTCTGAGGGAACGAAGCATCACAGCCAGGCCCCCAAGGACCTTAGGGTCTGGAAAGACAGGGTAAAAGCAAAACCACGGGTGCGTGGGACAGGGTGCACGCAACTGCCATCAGCAGAAGGGTTCGGTGTGAGCTGGAGCAGTCCCAGAGGGGACTTGGCATGAAGGTGGCAGAATCATGACAGTAATAGTAATCGTTACAATAGTTCCCGCCGTACTCTCTAAATCCTGACAGCATCGGAATCCCATTCCACAGATGGGAAGATGGGGGGATCACAGAGGTCATTGCCCAAAGTCACCTAGCTAGTAAATGGCAGGGGCATCTGACCCAAAAGCTGCCTCTAGAAGGAAAAGCTTTGGTTAAGCAGATGTCCATCCAGGCGTGGTGGCTGCCATTATCTCTTCACGTGTGAGTCACCACGGAGGCCTGGCCCTGAGAGGATGGCGGGCCGTGTTCTCAGAGGGGCCGGGCCCGGGTGTCCTTTCCCGTTCCAGTACCTGCAGTTAGGCTTCCGTCCAGGGTCGGCTGGCTGGCCGGTTGCAAGAGACGGTGCTGTCTGTTGTCTCGGGAGGGCGGGTGGCCTGGCGGGGAGGCCAGGTGTCCCGCTGCGTGCAGCTGTTGGGCCGGTCGGAGCCTGGAGCGGGGAGGGCTCCACAGCCCGGGGCCTGGGCAAGCCCAGAGAAGCTGGAAGCCGTTGATTAGACTTGTGTCTGGCACCCCGGGCGAGCTGACAGCTTGTGGCAACTCCCACCAGCGACGGAGGGACGGATGGTTGAAAACAGTCCATCGGTGGAAGGCCCAGATGGGCTCCGAAATGGCCCTGAACGTTCCCTCCGACATGGGTTGTGCTGGGAGTTGAGAGTCCCTGCTCTGCCCCCCGCAGGCTGGCCAGTGCTGGGTGAGCCTCTCCTGCCCCCTGGGCCCCAGCCCTCCACAGATCGCTCTGGACTCCAAATGGAAGTGCTGGGGAGAGTCAGGGAATAGATCAGCTAAGGTTTCATTATTGTGGATTTCCTGAAGGAAGGCAGTGCCGTGAGTGGGGTCCCCGCAGAGGCCCGCCGGTGAGGGCAAGGAGCCTGTGTTGCGCTCGGAGATAGTCCAGCAGAGTGCCTGAGAGCCACGTCTCCAAGACAGCCCGCAGTGCCATCCCAGGTCTGCCACTGACCGGCTGAGTGACCACGGGCAGTTTCCTTAGCCTCTCTGAGCCTCAGCTTCCTCCTCTGTTGAAGTGGTGCCCACCGCTGGGCCGCTGAGCAGTTGCGAGGCAAGCGTGAGCGCACGCGTACAGGGTGCTGAGCCCAATGCCAGGCACGCGGATGGAAATGCTGAGATGGGGAAGCTGTGTCCTTGTTTCGAGGGAAGACAGGCTGCTGTTCCCAAGCCCTGTGTACCCCAAACCGTTCCGTGGGGATCCTGTACTCTTACACAGACCGCCTCCCTGCTCTTCAACCAGGGCGCCCGCCCAAGCCTCAGAGAGCCAGGGAGGTCCAGCCCAGCAAATCCTGGTGGCCAGAGAGTTTTGTCTGGGAGCGCCCTTCAGGGCGGCTGGGGGCGGCACCTCACCCTCACCGGCTCTGACTCCCCGCAGGTGTGCGTCTCCCGTCCAACTTCCCGTGTGCTTATGTGCCCAGCCAGGGGGGTGGAGGAGGGACTCCCTTGACCATGGGCAGGGTGAGGCGGGGCGCTCTGGGTGCAGCTCGCTGGGCCAGGTGTGGGCACAGCCAGCCCAGATGTGCAGTGTGCGACCCCACAGGTAAAGGTGTGGCCCAGCTCCCCCAGGAAGTGCCCCCCAAACCCCAGCTACAAAGGATCCCTCCCTCTCTTCTGAATAGGAAACCCCGCTCCTTGGAGCTCGTCCCCTGGCTCTGGGCATTGGATCATCACCAATATGTCCACAGCCCTTTATAGTTTACACCAGCACCTCCTAAAATGCTCCATTGATATTTTGGGCCTGTCCTGTGCATCGTGGAATGTTCTGTAGCATCCCCGGCCTAACCTGTTGGATGCCAGGAGCACAGCCAGGTGCTCTAGACGTAACTGAATGCCCCTGGTGGGGAAAGATACCCCTCACTGAGCGTCAGTGGTTTACAAAGCACTTTCACACCCAGGACCCTATTAGAACCGCATAACCCCCCTCCCACTTTTGAAGGAAGGAGTCTATTCATTTCAGCCCCACTTCAGAGGCCCAGAAGTTCAGTGACTTCCCCAAGGACATTATGCAAATCAGAAGCAGGACTTGAACTTGACTTTCTCCCACAAGTCCCGATCTGGTTTTTATCCCAGGCCGTAGGACTGTTTTGTATTCTATATAACTATGGTCCAATAGTGTGGTCCGTCCTTCCACGAGATTATCAACACCTGAAGGCCAAGGCTGTGACAGAGAAAGGAAGGAAGGGCTTGTTCACTGCAGAGGGTTTTAAGTTTTTGTCAAAGGGTGCCCTACCTTAGAGACCTCGGGTAGAAGGGAAGCTCCACCTTACCGCCTTGAGTCTCAGGCCATGCTAAGAGGGGCCAGGGCGGGTGTCGGGACGTGTGGCTGTCACCCGCAGGGCTGCTGCTCTGGAGACCCCCAGCTGCTCTGCCAGGGCGCACCCCCTGGAGCCTGGCTAGGCCCTTTCTCCCCCTCACCCTCCACGACAGGGCCCCGAGACCAGGCTCTGCCCGAGGGGTTTACTCAAGCGGCAGTAACCACCCAGCTGTCTGCTATGGCTTGACTTTCTTCCCTCAGCCCTGGATTAGCAATTGAGCAACTCAGCAAGCCTCTGACAAGACAGTGTTCCCCAAACCTGTTGAAACTCGCCCAGCTCGGGCCCTGTGGGTGCGTTTGCAAAGCTGAGCATTTTCACCGAGCCTCCTTTTCGTGTTCCTCCCTCTGGGAAGAAGGGCTTGGCCTGAGCCAACGGGGCACAGGGTTGGCTGGGGGAGCCACGGAAGGGGGTGACAGCTGCCTGGCACTGTCCCCTCCGGTCACCCCTGCTCAGAGAAGCTCGGCCGAGCCGCCACCGGTTAGCTCAGCAAACTCAGCTGGAAGATGAAGCTGGGACCCCACGGTTGCGGTCCAGATGTCCACACGAGTTGCCAGCTTTTATCTCTGAGTCCCGAACTGCGTCTTCCGTGATTCAGCCAAACCCAGGAGAAGGCTCGCTCCCTGTCGTGACCCCATCAGTTCCCCCTTTCCCCATCCAAACCCCTCTCCACCTCCCCCATCTCCTGGCAAACTTGAAACCAAACTATGTTCTAAAGTTCCCCTGACCAAGTCATGAACCCCGCCGCCGTGGAGGGGACCTGGTCTGAGCAGAGAGGGGAGGAAGGTGGGTAGGAGGAGGGAGGGATGTGTTCAGAGCAGGAAGGAGCCTCCCAATAGCCAGCCGCTCACAGCTCACAGGAGAACTTCGGAGAGGCCCATTAGAAGCAGTGGGAAATTTCCAGAAACTCCAGGGGCCTCTTCCTGCGGTGACTCCTCTGCTCACACCCAGGACCTATCATGGCAGGTTGGGTTCCAGGAGCTCTTCCTCGAGGGCTGGCGACAGCGGGGTGCCCAGCAGTCCTGGCACCCCAGGCACAGAGGACCAAGTCACAGCCATCAGAGTTCAGAGGGTCCCCGGAGATTATCCGTTTCAACACATTGAAACTCTAAGCAGGAGCATGCCTGGTAAAGCCCCATTCAATCCTGTCAAACGCTCACTTGTCGAGACTTACCCTGCCAGGCACTGTGCTAGGCACGTGGGGTCACACAGCACACCAGTGATAGAGCTGGAACTCCAGCCCAGGTCTCCTGACTGTCTTCCCAGAACTTGCCCTGCAGCCCCACACCCTCACCAGTCATCCTCTGTGGGAGGTTATGAACAATGGAACAAGGAAGGAACCAAAGTTGTCCTAGCTCCCTCGTTGGTATAGGGGTGCAGGTTTGACCATAGGCTCTCCCAGAACGGGGCCTTCAGAAGGGACCCACCAAAGCCAAGGAACCCACTAGAAACCTGGAGCCACCAGAGCAGGAGCCCCACTCCGGGAAGCCAGGGCCTGCCCTGGATGGCTCAGCTGGGTTTTACACCCCCCCCACCTTGCTCCCGCCCCCTGGGCTCCCTCAGCCAAGCCGGGGAGGGTCAGTGGCTCTGGGGGCAAGAGAGGCGCTCTGGGGACAAGAGTTGGATGGGTCTTTCTTTGCAAGGGAGAAGCTCTCTGCTGCCCAATGAGGGGGCAAGGCAAGGTCAGGACGTGCCCTAAATTTGACACCCACTCACCCCCACCATCTCACCTGCCCCACAGAGAGAAGGTAAAGTCTTACGTTCTGGCGAGCTCTGGGGCCATCCAGGCTCAGGTCTGAGCGGCTACTTCCTGGCCCCGAGTCAGCCACCTGCTCCCCAGGAACACATGGTATGAGATGGGAGAGGGGCTCCCATGCAGGAAGAGAGGAGGCATGGAGCCCTCAGGAATGACATGTAGGGAGCTGGGGTGCCAGGCTACGGGACGTAATGGAAACTGGAAGCAAGAAGATTTTTAAAAATGGGGTTCCTGAGGCTTCTAAGGTTGGGGAGCAAAGGAAGCTAGGGATCCCGGGAGACAGGGAGAAGGGGACTAGTGCCCTGAGTTATAGGAGTGGGGGCTTGGGTTCCAGAAAAGGCTGAGATTCCGCTGAACTGAGGAAACGTCCTTGGGACATGAGCTGAGCATTGAGGACTCCAGAGTTCTGCCAGGGCTGGGGAGAAGGTGGAGGAGAGACTGCACCCACCACCCCACAACCGCTGTGTCTCCGAGGCCGGCCCATCCTCCCCAGCTGCCCCTCTGGAGGTCTCAGGCCAGTGGCAGCCGCTCCTTCCATGGCCCCAGAAGCTGCTGAGACCACAGGCCCATGTGCCATCGAGGCAGCCCCATGGCCACTGAGACACCTCCCTCCTGAGTACCCCTCGCTCCTGAGAGCGGTGCGGACGGCTTCGCTGGAGTCCAGGGACACCCTGGGACGGCAGCAGGACTCAGCAATGGGAGAACGAAGCCACCTTCCTCAAATCATTGTCACTGCCAAACCGTCAGGCCCCGGGTACGCAGCGCCATCTCCGGAACCTGATCCACCTGGCCAGGCTTAGGGGCCACAATGACGTGACTGGCTGCGTGGCCTGGAACTCATGCCTCCTGGAACCTCATCTCTAACAAGGAGGAGCTGCCATCCCCCCGGCTGAGCCTGCATGACTTCAGTAGGGGTGTATTCAAGCACGTGACTGCTGTCTGAAGAGCACAGGTGACAGGGGACGCAAGGTCCCTCCCGTCCAGTCCATCTCATCCCGCAAAGGGTTCCCAAGTCCCCCAGGCACACTGAGCCCATTCTAAGCCCCGCTGTCCCTGGTCTCTTCACCCCAGTGTCCCAGCCTCTGACCTCCTAACAGCACCCATCCCCCGTCCCACCTCTCAGACTCCTGGCCCCTGGAGGGTCCGTCCGATGGGCCCGAGTCGCTGGCACACGTCCTCTAGCTCTGCAGGCTCCGTCTGGAGATTCCGTCCAAGCTCTGCAGTTGGGTGGAGGCTGAAGTGACCCACTGTTCCCCGTGGGAGTGTGTCCTTCCCTCGGGCTGGTGAACCCAGGTCGACGAGAGCTGAGGGAGCCGAGCCAGAGAAGACCAATGAGCAGGACTGGTCTGCAGTCCAGCAGGGGGCCCAGCTCAAGGGACTGGGAGGGGGCTTCGAGGGGGCAGCGGCGATGGTGGTGGTGATACCGATGATGGAGGGAAGCATCTTAATGAAGGCCATCGTGATAATCTAACACAATAAGGTGCCAACAGGGGAGCAGTGTCTCCTGTGTGAGACACCTTAATCCACTTAAGGCTCCTGAGCCCAGACCTCTTATTCTCCCCATTCTACAGATGAAGACCCTGAAGCCAGAGATGCTAACTTGCCTCCCGGAGCACAGAGCCGAGGTTCTGGCCCAGTCTGCCATTTCTCTCGCACAGTGCACCACCCCGTGGACCGTGCGGAAGGATAGGTCTGTGGGACGGGGCCATGTCGGGGCCACGTCGGGGAGTGGGCAGCAGGATTCAGAGAGTTGAGGGGTGTGGTGACGACCTGGGGAAGCGGACACTGACCACCCCCGGGGAGAACGCGGTGCTGGGTGAGGTCTGTGGCGCGCGTGCCTTCAGCGGCCCTATCTCCCCAGGCGGCTGGCTGTTGGGCAGGCACCACGGCTCCTTCCGGCTCCTCCTCCTGCCTGCTTGGCCTCCTTCCTCCCGGTTGTCCCAGGCACTGCCACTCCTGAGGAGGCTCTAAATGTGGCCCGGGCAGGCAGGGAGGCCAGAGGGAGGGGGCAGAGAGGCCTGGGCTGGCGTCCCAGCCCCCACCTGGACACCCGCGGGGCCAGGACCCACGACACTGATCTGCTCGGCCTCCCAAACGCTCGAGCTATTTCCCGTCCCCTCTCCTCTAGACTCGCAGAGTGAAAGCTGGAGAGGAGTTGGAGAGGTGCGGATTTTCCTCTAGGAATTTGTGTATTTTTTTTAAAAAGCAAGCAAACCTGGAAAAGCTTGGGACAAGCCCAGCTAATTTTAGTTTCTAATGAAAACAGCAGGTGGCCGAGAGGATCTGATCTCCCTGGCAGGGCCAGGGCCCTCCAGCCTTGCAGGCTGCGGCACGGGCCGGCAGGGAGGGCCTCCTGGGAGGAGCCTGCGGGACCTGCAGCCCCCGGTTGAGAAGATGGGGGCACGAGCTGGCTGGCAGCGGCAGCCGGGGCGGCCCGGGCTGCCGGGGTAACCTGATCGATGGCAGGGCTGTGGCTGGAGTCCTGGGTGGCTGGGGCAGCAGGTGGCAAATGGCTAAGCCTGTACTGAGCAGTGGCAGGAAGAAGCCTAAATTGGGGCAAGGCGACCAGAACAAGAGAAGAAGCAGCGATGGTCGAGGCCCTCTGCAGGCCTGGCCAGCCCGGCCCTGCCCCAGCCAACACTGATCACGCCCAGGAGGCTCTCGGGCTCCCCAGAAATGGCTTGTGCAGCCAGGGTTCGAGCCCAGCCCAGCTCCAGGGTCATCTAGTGGCACACGTGTCTCTGGGGGAAAGGCTGAGCCACCTTAAGGGGCAGGAAGGGGACTCCTGAGGCCCCCAGGACCAGTTGGGCCTGACCCCTAACCATCTCCAAACCCTGTGCAGGCTGGTAGGCAAAGGCAGTCCCCCTCGTACTCCCTTACCCCCTGCCTTCCCTACCCTGAGCACTGTGCCAAGAGGCAACAGAGGGGGACAGAGCCCTCCACCATGCTGCAGACATTGACTGAACACCTTTTGTGTGCCTCGCCCTGTGCCAGGCCCTGAGGAGGCCACGGGCAGGACGTGACACTGAAGGTGGTGTCAGCTCGCGCAGCTGTCAGGTAGGGCAGGACCACAGCCGGGGTACAGGGGAGACGGAGCTCCCAGTCCCTCACTGGCTGTGTGACTTTGGGCAAGGCACTCCACCTGTCTGGGCCTAGGTTCACTTCTCTGTAAAATGAGGCCAGGCACCCGAACAAGCAAGCAGTGAGGGCAAGGGCCTGGGTTCCCCACTCTCTCTACCCCATCCCCAGCTGCATGTCCGACCACAGCAGCCAGCCCTTCCCGGGCAAGACCCTGGGATCTGGGCGATTCGGGGTGGGGTGGAGCTGTGCCTCCTGTGGCCTGGACGGGGACAGGTGTTGGGCCAGATGAAGGCAGGGGCCGGGGGGTGGCACGGGTGCCAGCCGCGGGGGCAGGCACGCTCCTCAGCGGAAGAGGGTTCTCAGCTTCTTCCTGGAAGCTGTCCCAGTGACTCACGGCCATGGCAGCCCGGCAGCTCACCCCTAAAGCCCTAATAGTGTTATTTCAGGCGGCCTCCCCTCTCTGAGTCTGAAGCTAGGAGAGAGGGGTGGGCAGCCCCTCTGGTCCACTTCATTTCTCATTCAACGGTAGGGGCTCCGTCTATCAGCCTGGCCGCCCCCCGCTCTGCCGAGGCCTTTGAGGCTTGGACACCTGCCTCCCCATCTATAGAAGGAGGACAGCCACTCGGACAGTAGGAAAGGCTACAAAGACCGGCCAGTTTATTATCCCCACGAGGAGAACAGGCTCCGAGTAGGCAGGGACTTGCCCAAGGTCACACTGTGAGCTGGTGGCTCAGCCAGGCCTCTCCAGCCTGCTTCCCCTACCCAGAGAACCCCTGCCCTTGAACACCTCCCTTCGCCGGGAGCCAGGAGCTGTAGGGCCTGACCTGGCCCCTTAGCTGGACGCAGAGGGAACAGGGGCTGAGATGGGTACAGGCCAGCTCTGTGCCCCCATGTCTATCAAGGAATAGGGGCCCCCACCCTTATCCAAGAGGACAGGTCTGAGTCTGAGCAGGAAAGTATCCAACTTGAGGCCCAACTCCTTGTCCCCTCAATCGAGGCCTCCCAAGTATGGACCTGGCCCCCCGCCAGTTGCTGGGCTCTTGGCGCCCCCTGCAGGCCAAGAGCACCCGGTGGGCCTAGCTCCGTAGGGGCCGCCCTTTCCTCAGAGGGCCCAGGCAAGGGGAGCGCCCAGACAGGGCTGAGGAGCCAAGTCTGCCCCCCTCCCTTCCAGAGGCACCCCCACCACCACCCCTCGACCATCTTCCCACCCTTGTCTCCGCTCTGGAGGCTTCTGCCCCAACCCTACCAGTCTGTGCATCCCCTAGGCAGGGCCTGATAGAGAAGACAGGGAGGTCCCCCAGGGGGCGAGGAACATGGGGAGAGGAAGGGAGGGTTGGACTGCCCGAGACCACCCACCTTGTACTCACCTGTGCTACCGGCGGAAGGGGTCCTCACGGTCACACCTACAGTGTGGCCGGCTGAGCGCGGGCTGCACCAGCCATGTCAAGTCACCCTACCTCACGGCCGCCCTCTGTGGGGTTCTAGATCTCCACTTCTAGATGAAGAAGCTAGAAGCAGGGGGGCTGCTGACGCAGCCGTGAGGAGGAACGTGGGTCCCAGAATCGGCTCTCCCTCGGGTATAGAAGGAGGCGTCACCGGTGCTTAGCCAAGAGCTTCCCCTGAAGGGCCGCCCAGCGCCAGCCTGGCTTCACGGCTGCTCCTGGGAATGTGCCAAAAGCCCAGATGCCCTCCCAGCCCCGCCCGGAGGGAGGCCCAGGCACCTGCGCTTCCCGCAAGCCCCGCAAACATTCCGACGCGCGGCCAGATTTGAGAACCATCCCTCTGGTCCAACCCACGAGCCTGACAAACCGAATCCACCTTCTGCTCACACACGCCCCCGGGGAGGAAAGCTCGGCGACCAGCAGGCAGCCCACCGACGGCGCTTTGTCCAGCACCCTGAGGCTGAGCGCCCCCTGCTCCCAGCGGCTTCTGCCCACCGGGCTCAGGTCTAGTCCTTTAGCCGCTTAAAATGACATGGGGTCTAGCACAGGCTTTGAAGGCAGGCAAAACCAGGTTCAAGTTCTGGCTCCACCTCTTACTAGCTGGATGACCTTGGGCACAAGGCAAGCGACTTAGCCGCTCTGTGCCTCAGTTTCCTCCTCTATAAAATGGGAGTCCATTGGCTTGCCCCGTATTTTAGTAGGGCTTTCTGTGTACTTCTCTCTTTGCTCTCCATTCATTCACTTGGTTCAGCAAACAAATGGCCAGTTCCTGCCCCACTGCCTCAGACCCCTGGTCAGACCATCTTTGGCACACACGGGACCCCTTTTGCTCTGACAACAGTTCCTCGGCTTAGCCAGAGCCAGTGGTACCCTCCCCACATTACAGATGAGAAAACAGAGTCCTGGAGAGTGGTGGCCTTCCCCTTTGATCCCTCTTTGGACAAGAAATTCGTGCAGCTTCCCTTATAGGATGCAGCAATGTCTTCACCCCCACGCCCCAGAAAACTCCCCCCACCCGGACCAGGGATGCTGGCCGAGCCCCTGGGGGGGTGGGGGATGTGGAGAGGCTGGTCTGCTAGAGTCAGGGGGCAGCAGGATACTTGGCTCTCTTTGGGCAAGGATGTCAGCTAGTGGAGACGGGGGATAGGCAGGGGGCCAGTGGTTAGAACACAGCCGTGGGGTTATCAGACCTGGGCTTCAGGCTCTCTGCCATTACAAGCCAGGAGACCCTGAGCTGGTCACGTCACCTGAGACATACCTGGCACTTAGCAGGTGTTCAGCTCATGCATACCTCTTTCCCTTAAGAGGGACCACTTCTTCCTGACAGGGCCATTCCCCAGCTCCGCTCCCATCCTGCTGAGCGTTCTTGCGGCTTGCGTCCCGCTCCCTTGCCTCCTGACCCAGATCACACAGTGTCTGTCCTCAGATGCGACAGAGTCTGTCCTTCGACCTGCCATGGAGGAGGGCAGGCAGGAGGAAGACCCCCGGAGCTTGAAGGGGTTTGCATCTCAGCTCTGGCCCTTGCTACCTGGGTCACCTTGGTCCTGTCACCCTCTTAGCCTTCATTTTGGAATCCGTAAAATGGGCATCATAATTGCCACCTCAGAGATCGGGGACAGGGACACAGCAGGAAGCAGTGGCTGCCACCGAGCACCGCCCACAGTGGGTGTTCAGTGAACAGCAGTGCGCTCTCCCTCCTCCCCTGAAGTGGGCGTTAGAGCCCCTGCTCCCCGTGGGCCTGGTCCCAGAGCCCTCGGACATAGTCACCTAGCTTGTTAGCCTCGTCGGAACCTGTGAGGTGGAACGGGCATTGTTGCGCCCTCTTCGGGCTGTAAACGCTCAGGGGCTGAGGGAAGAGCACGGCACACTTTGCTTTCCTCCCCCGCCACCATCCATGTGCTGACCGAGTCCCCGGCTGCTGCTCTGACACTGGCCTCCGTCTGATACCCCGCGATGTGGCCGGCTGTGGCGTGGCCTTGCAGCCAGAAGGGGTCCTCGCCTGGAGGCAGGGAAAGAGAGACCCCAGGGGAGTAGTCCCAGCTTCCCAGCCAGAGGGACGTGACGGGGTCAGAGCCCAGGGCCATGTCAGTGGGTCCCGTGGGGGCTCTGTCAGCGTCCCTCCCGGGGCCTGGCCTGCTTTGGCAGAGGCAAAGCCTTGCTCATGCAGGACAGCTCTTCCCCCCATGGTCCCAAGAACCAGGCCAGAGGGCCTGTCACCGGATCCAAGAGAAGTCAGCGCCAGGACCCGCCGGTGGGATGAGTTGGTTCCCGGAGACCTGGGCTGGGTACAGCCCGGTCCTGGCAGTGGAAAGAGGAGGAGGGAGCGCCGCGTCGCATTCCACCCCGCCGCCTTGTCCCCAGGTACCTGGCCAAGCTGTCGTCGGTGGGGAGCATCTCGGAGGAGGAGACATGCGAGAAGCTCAAGGGCCTGATCCAGAGGCAGGTGCAGATGTGCAAGCGGAACCTGGAGGTGATGGACTCGGTGCGCCGCGGCGCTCAGCTGGCCATCGAGGAGTGCCAGTACCAGTTCCGGAACCGGCGCTGGAACTGCTCCACGCTCGACTCCCTGCCTGTCTTCGGCAAGGTGGTGACACAAGGTGAGGGAGGGGCTTGCGGGAGGTGCAGGGGGATGGGGGCCGCGGCACCTCCCTGGCAGGGGGGTCACGCGCCGTCCGTCATTGAGCTAAAGCAGCGTGCGGCTGGAGCCAGGGCAGGAGGGCGCGGTGCGGGCTGGGCGCTGGGGTGGGCGGGCCAGCAGAGGGGTGCTGCTCCTTGTGGGTGCAGCAGCTCTAGTCCGTAGCGCTTCGGTCCCCGAGCTGCCGTCCCCGCTCTACCAAGGGAGAAACTGAGGCTCAGGCAGGGGAAAAGATGGATTGGCCCGGAGCTCCTCGGAGGGTGGACCTGGGGCTCCAGACCCCCAGCCCCAGGCTGCTTTGACCTTCACCCTAGGCCTCCTGGGTGAGCCCCCCTCCTTCGTCTGTACCTGTGACGAGCCCTATGGACAGCCTCACCATGCCCAGCTCTGAGACCAGGGACGAGCAGCGCCCCGCTTCTGTCCTCCCGGGAGCAGTCAAGTCAAGCTTCTACAGCAATAGCACAAGCTAGGGACCAGACCCTGTTTTAAGTAAATACTAAATACTTGGAGATAGGCTTCCATGTTGCAAATGAAGAAACGGAGGCACAGGGAGGTTCAGGAACTTGCCTGAGGTCACAGAACTAGCAAGTGGCAGAGCCAGGGCTGGAGCCCATGCAATTCAGCTCCAGGGTCCTGCTCTTACCCATAATGAGAAAATGCCATGATGGGGGCGAGGGGGGCGGACATGGGAGACTTGCAAACACGAGGGTAGGCTCCTCCCCTGGCCAGGGCTGGGTGCTCAGAGAGAGCTTTCCTGAGACATTAGGCCCTCCACTGAGACGAGAAACATGAGAAGGCATTTAGCCAGAGGAAGGTGGGCAGGGCAGAGAGAACGTTCTGGGCAGCTGGAAGGCTCCTGGAGAGGTCACTGGGTCAGGCCGCTGCCCTCGAGGAAGCGCTGTAAACCAGCTGCCTCTTCTATTTCCTGAGCGTGAAACTGACACTCCAGAGCCCCTGACGGTCGGCAGGGCCCCGGGACTCGCGAGACAGCGGGAGGGCATTGCCTGGGCCAACCTTTGTCTTGGCACCTGTGGTCCTGGACAGCCAGGGCTGCCGGGCTTGTGGCAAACCGTTTGGATGTTGTTGGAAACCAACTGCGATCGAAATTTGGAAGCAATTCTCCAGGGAGCTGGCAGAGGCCAAAAAGGCCCCATCATGCTTGGCATTACTGAATATTGCTGCTCTGGGGAAGCGGCAGAGACCCAGCGAGTAGCCTGGTGATGGAGGATTTCCCCAGGACGCGGGCGCCACTGCCAGGGCCCTGGGGCCAGTTTGATGAGGCCCAAATCCTAGGCTAAACACAGGAAGGCCCCTGTATGCGATGGGTGTTTGGAGTTTTAGGTGCCCTGCGGGTTCCAGGTGCCAGGCCCTGTTACAGCCCCCGTGCCTTTGCACATGCTGTTGCCTCCACCCCAAAGGTTCACCCCTCTTCCTCTGCCAGCTCAGTGCTTTCCTCCGCCAGCATCTTACCAGCTCCTACCAGAGGGCGGTTGCTTTATCCTCTGGGCTCTGAAGCTCTTTGCTCATGCTGGGGTTTGTTGTTTTGTTTTGTTTTCTGGGTTTTTTGGTAATTATTGGTTTTGATATCATTTCAAACTTACAGGAAAGTTACAAAAAATTTTTTTTCACCTCTAGGTGATAGATGTACTTTTCTTTTTTTATTGAGGTATAACTGACATACAACATTATCTTCATTTCAAGCGTACAGCAGAATGACTCCACATTTGTACAGATTACAAAATGACCACCACACATAGTTACACATTTTTTTCTTTTTGATGGGAGTTCTTAAGATCTACTCTCCTAGCAACTTTCACGTATGCGACATGGGATTATTAACCATAGTCGCCATGCTGGACTATACGTCCTCATGACCTACTTATTTTGTAACTGGAGGTTTGTCCCTTTTGACCCCCCTCAGCCATCTCACCCACCTCCTCACCCCCACCGTTGGCAACGCCCAGTCTGTTCTCTGTATGTATGAGCTTGGTTTCTCCTATGAGGAATTCCCATGATATTCTTTACCTAGATTCACCAACTGTTTACATTTACCCACCTGCCTTATCAATTTCTCTCTCTCTCCCTCCCCCTTAATACACACACACAGGCACACATATCTAAACCATTTGTGTTCACACAACTTTCATTACACCTTTTATTTTTATTTTTATTTTGTGAGAGAGGGAGCGAGCGTGCAGGTGCAGGGGGTGGTGGGGAGGGGCAGAGGGAGAGGGAGAGAATCTCAAGCAGAGTCCACACCTAGTACGGAGCCCGATGTGGGGCTCGATCTCACGGCCTTGAAATCATGCCCTGAACTGAAATCTAGAGTCAGACGCTTAACCGACCGAGTCACCCAGGCGCCCCTTGTTACATCTTTTAGACTGAACTGTAATGCCTGTCCCTCAGCCCGCTCCCCCATCCCTAGAACTTGAACCCTTCCATGGCAAAGTGTTGGCTCATTTACCTGTTTCCCAGCACATGGCAGAGCCTGGCATGGAGGAGACAGTCAGTGGGTGTCCTCCAGGGGCAGCAAGTCGGGGCAAGGACTCAAAGTGGCAAAGAAGGGGAGGCATGGGGTCAGGGCTGGCCCGAAGCTGGGGAGGAACCCCGTGGAGAAGTGCCTCCCTCATGGGTGTGTGCAGCAGGAACCAAGGGCCCACCCCTATCTTGGCAAGTTTGGGGGAACCCCGAGAATCCTAGCAGGCTTGGCTGCAACCTGCTCTGTTTGGCCTGGAGTCTGAGTGGTGTGGTCGAGCGTCCAGCCGAGTCAGGGCACCGGCCGCACCGGGCAGCCACCAGGCGCGTCCGGAGGAGGGAGGGGTCTGAGCTCTTCCCGTCCATCCATCTCCGCACTCGGGTTTCTCGTGTTCTTCCCCAGTGAAAGTCCTCTTGGAAGAGTCTTAATTTGTCGCCACCAAGCAAGAGGGACTTGGCCATCACCACGTGCTGCTCTCGGAAGGACCAGGGGCTGTAGGGGCAGCTGCGGGGGGGCGGGGCGGGGCGGGGGGCACGGGCAGGTGTGACCTTGGGCGAGTGGTGTCACTCCGAGCCCTGGCATCCTCACCGGTCAGGGAGATGAGCGCACATCCTTACCTTGTAGAGCCTGTCGTGAAGGTCCCATGACATGGTGTGTGGCAGCACTCAGGGTCCACCCTGACCCGAGAAGAGCCCTCCTCGCCAGCTTCTGTCACTGGGGACAGCCACGACAGCGGCAGCCAGGCCTCTTACAAGGCCACCAGCTTTTGGGGGGATGGCAAGGGTGAGCTTGGTTTGGTGCCCACATTCATGAGCTCTCTGGCTGGGGTCACGGCCTCAGACACGGAGGAGGCCCAGGAGCCGGGCCATCCTTGGAGAAGGAAAGGAACCTTGTTTATTGACGTCCCCCTGTGTGCCGTCTGGCATCTGGTCACCCTCACGACAACTGAATGTGCGGTGGTGTCCCCCGCGTTACCACCAAGGAGGGAGGGTCAGTAAGCAGAGGGTGGTGACACGCCCACCCAGCTCCAGGACCTGCCAACTCCTGGCTCTGAGATCTCAGACGAGGTCCATCCCCTCTCCTAGCCTCAGCGTCCTCCTTGTAAAGTGGGGACGATCCTAGGACCCACTGCCTGGGGTTCCCGTCAGGCAGAGATGGTGCCTCTCAGGGCTAGTTGGCTCCCCAGGGCCCCCCAGGCCGGCATGGCCTGAGGTCTCCCAGCCTCCGGCCCTGCAGCCCCCCGCCGCGGAGCCCACCCTGCTCCTGGCCTCCTGAGGTGCGCTGGGCGTGAGCTAATGGTCGCCAGGGAGGACAGTGTGTACTGAGGGCTGAACTGTGTGCTCTCGGCTGAAAACCTAGCAGCAGTCTGGGGCAGCCAGGAACGGGGGCAGGTGGCAGTTCTCGGCTGAGCAGTGGCTAAGGACCAGACGTGGGACGCCCTGTGGACGTTTAGTCACGGCCCCGTCCCAGGGTCTAGAGCACCTACACGGCAGGAAACCGGTAAATACGTGTTGAACGAATAAAGGATCTGAGGGTGGGAGGCTGAAGCCGCGGAGTCTGGCGGAGTTTCAAGGTTGCCGTGAGCAGGATGCACGGGGCTCCCAGAGCAGGCCGGCCTGAGCGGGACGGGGAGAGGTGCAGACTCCTCTTCCCCCCATCTGTGGGCAGTGCCGTGCCTCTGCCTGCCTCTGCACATCTCATTCTGCGACCCTGACCGAGGCCTGTCCCGACAGGGGATTCAATGAGCCTGAGACCCTCCAGCCTCTGGCTGCCGTGGTTGAGAGATGACGGGGTGCACTGGCCAAAGCAAAGTGAGGATCCAAACCCAGGCCCGCCTTGCCCCCCCCATGTTCTAACGTCATGTAGACGCCTTACTAACTGTCACATCAGGCTGGATTTAAGAGGTGAAGGCTTTCCAGTCCTAGGCTGTGACTCACAAAACCTCTTCTCTCCCCCTTGACCCTCAATACCGGCACCACGGTGGGCCCCATGAGGGTGAGAATTGGCCTTCCTTCTGGATGACCCTCAGGCCAACCTTTTGGGCTTATCAGATTAATTCCAGGTGGGTGGGGGTGGGATCCCAGAGACATTGTGCCACCGGGAGTTCCTTGAGGACAAATTCACCTCCATATCCCTGGTGCGGTGCATCAGGCCTGGCTTGCAGCAGGTGATCAATAAATGCTGGGCGAGGGAGCAAGCAAGGCATGTCTCTGCCCCAAGGAAGCTTCCAGCCCAAAGGCAAATGTGTAGTCAGCTACCTGGCCCTCAGAGTGTAAGTGCCCTATGACATCTGTTAGCAAATGAATAAAATGGCATTAATCACAATAATCACAAAATGTGTCTCGAGTGCCCACTGTGTGCCAGGGACTCAACTAAGCACGTTCTATATTTGACCTCATAAGATTCCCATAGCCGCCTCTTGAGGTCAGTACTATTAGCCCCGTTCTGTGGACAAGAAAACTGAAATCACACACCTAGGAAGTGGCAGAGCGAGGAGTAGATCTCAGGCCTGCTGACTGTTTCCCAATACTCACCCCTGTCTCCAAGGGCTGCTCTGTGCGTGGCCTGTGCTAGGTGCTGGGGGGCAAAGGACAAGTATGGGGGCAGCCTGGCCCCGGGAGCTTCCAGTCTGGCTGCAGAGGCCAGACAAACGTGCAAAACACTTAGAGGATAAAGCGCCCTGCAGCCTGATTCTGGTCCCGGGGCAGGCAGGCCAGTGAGTGCGCCGGCAGCCCTGGGAGGCCCAAGACGGTGGGCAGGAGGGGTGGGAGAAGTGTGGGGTCTGGCCTGCCTGGGCAGCACTCTCTTCCCCTTGTTAGAGTGGGGACAGGGAGGCTCAGAGGACGGTCACACCACTAGTAAGAGTCTTAATTGACTCTTTCCCCTGTCCTACATGGTCTCTTAAATCCAGAGAGACTTCCTGGAGGTGGTTTCAAGAAAAGGTGAGCTTTTGCAGCTAAGAGGACAAAGGAAACTGGGACGGTGGGCTGGGAGCATGGAAGGGGAGAGGACGGAGACGATGTCTTTCTCAGAGACCAGTGCCTGTCCTGCCCCATCTGCTAGGACTCCAGCTGGCACTGCTTTGGAAACACGTGAGTTATGCTTGAATGGCCCTTCCACAGGGATATCCGTCTGGTGCCCGGGGGATCACCATGCCCGTGGCTTCTTTTCCAGCCCCACTCAGCGTCTGCAGCTTCTCCAAACTTCTTCCCACTCAAATGTCCTTCCTTCCAACATCTGCGAGAGATGTCGCACATGACGTGCTCAGAAGGTTACGGGCCTTGAGTCAGACAGGCTTTACGTCCTGTTCCCACTTAGCTGCTGACCAGCTGAGGGACCCCAGACAAGCCACAGAGCCTCACTCCTTCCTCCACAGAGCAGAGCTGGAGAGAGCTGGATGCCAAGTTGTCATGAGCCAGGGACAACATATGGAAAGGCCCTGGCGCCTAGTAGGCCCTCAGAAAGCGTAGCTACTACTGGGTCCACAGGACAACTCTGAATTCCCAGCCCCAGGCCACCTTCACACTTTGGGAAAATGGCCTTGAGGTGGGACCCAGAGGACACACATTGGAGCCAGGGGAGGAGGAAGAAAGGAGCTGGCTGTGGAATGTGGCAAATGCCTTTATGGAAGAGGCAGACGGTGGCAGGGCCGCTACTGGAACCTTCGAGAGTTCTGCCTTACCGCCGGCTCCGATGTTCCAGGATGACAAAGCCAGGTCTGTCTCCCTGCTGCAGCTGGAACAGGCGAACCCCCAACCAGGGAGCAGCTCTCTTCCACAGCATGCCAGGCCTCCCTCTGCTACACTTGCAGGCGCCCCGCTGTCCCCTTCTGTCTCTGCCAGATGCCCTCCTCGTGAGCAAGGCTCCAGCCTGGGCACCCAGGCAGAGGGGAGGATCCAGGACAGGCCGCAGCCCTGGAGTCAAAGGGCTGGGACCTAGAGCCAGTTGGAAAAGCCCGAAAGAGCCACTGCCATGGGCCTCAGGGCCATGGTGGTGTGGCCACATTCTCCAGGCCTTCTGGGGCCTCCTGTGCCGAGCACAGGCCAAGTGCTCAGCATCCCCCAGGGAGCAGCCCACGAAAGGGACCGGACTTGGCCTACAGCACATGAGATTTAGGGCAGACCTCAGAAAGCCCTTCTTGGCTTCCCACGCAGGGGGTGGGAAGAGAGCCACGGCCTGTGTACTCCTGGGGGCTCCGGGCTCTGTGAGGAGGACAACGTCAAGGTGTGAAAGCCACCTGAGTTCGAACACTGGTTCCACGACTTTAGGCTGGGGAGTTGGTCTGGTGGCTTCACCCCTCGGTGCCTCAGTTTCCTCGTCTGTAAAATGGGGACTAGGTCTCTACTCCATAGGGTTGGTGGGAAGAGTATATAAATGTTGTCAAGTGCTTGGGCAGTGCCCAGCACCAAGTGAGCGCTCAATAAGCCTTCACTCTTGCAATTCATATTTTCCTTCCAGAATCTCTTCCTTCAGGTCCACTCCCAAGCATAGAAAACTGTAGTGTCCTGTTCCGGAGACCAGGGCTAGGGGGACCTGGAGTCCCAGGAGATGGACGCTGGTCTGGGGAATGAGGCAGAGGTCTCCCTGAGCAAACTCACAGGGCGCCTTGCACACCCAGGCTACCAGGGCTCGGGAGGAGATGAGCCCAGGGATCACGAGGACCAGGGGCCGCCTGAAAGCCCGGAGATACGGAAGTTAGGACCCCGCACCGGCCAAGAGCCAGGGCCACCCTACCAGTCCCTATCTCCCGCCTGCCCTTCCCCCTTGGTCTTGGGGCAAAGATTTGTGCTGGTTCAGGCCTGGAAATACCAGAAATACCAGAAACTGAAGGCGTCCCTCTTTGGGCGGCCACAGCACAAAACCAACCAACATGATCCTGCTATTAACCTCGATTAACTTGGAGAGGATTCCACCTCCGGCTGTCGAGGCCCCTGTGGCTCCAGCCAAGCCCCCTGATGCTGGCCCAAAATGGCCACGCCAGGGCAGAGGGTGGGCGGTGGAGAGTGGGTGGGGGGTCGGAGCCCCAGCTCAAGGGCTGAACATAGAACAGGGCGTCCTGGGCCATCAGGGCCCGAGCTGCCCCCCACCCTGGGGCTCGGCTTCTGCTGCCTGTCCACAGACAACAGAGGCGGCGATTGTTTCCGTCTGACCGCGGCAACTGCTCCCAGGGGCAGCCAGGAGCACAGGCCTGGGTGTCACAGTGGTAACTGCCAACCACGGGGCCAAAACCTGCCCCCTCCACTCCTGCGGACACAGACACTCCAGCGAGAGACAGAAGGACAGTCACGGGCACACAGAGGCCCTCACAGGGCCTAGAAGAGGAGCAGGGCCTGTCTGGTCACACACCCAGCCAGCCACACGCACATGCACCCCCCAACACACACACACACACACACACACACACACACCACCCACAGCCCCAGAAAGAGGCTCCACAGCACTACACCCCAAGGCACAGTTCCTAAGAGGATAAAAACACCCATTCAGGCAGGGGAGGAGGGCAGGCACCAAAATAGCCCCGGCAAGAAGCCATGGGGTGGAAGGAGAAGAGGCAGCAGAGGCGGACAGCCCTGGGTTTGAGTCCTGGTGTTATCGCTTCCTTGCCGGGTGACTCGGACCAAACAGCTCCCCTCCCCACACCTGCACAGCCATCTGTGAAATGGACACAAATAGAGCTCCCGGCGGCAGAGGCGGCCCTGTCCTCAGCACCCATCACGGTAAACGGTAGGGGCCGTTGCTGTTGCGCTGGACCCACACAAAGGTGTCAGGAAGCAACACAGCCTCAGCAGAAAGGGCTGGGGCTTGATGATAGAGCAGGGGGGGCCGGCTGGGGGGTCGGCACTCGGAGAACGCAGGTTTTTGAGGAAGCCAGAGCTGGGCTGGTGGCCCGGCTCCGCTGTGTCATCTCTGGAGCCCGTCTTGTCTCCTGCCCGGCGACGTGAACAGTGCCCGTCCAGCAGAGCGCTCATGAGAAGAGCATCCCCCAGCAGCCGGACAGGGTGCCTGCCCCACCATGTGCTGCGCGAGCCGGGAGAAGGGGACCAGGCCCCCTGTCAGAGGGAGATGGAGGGGCACTTACCGCTCGGGCGCTGCAGGGAAGAGCCGATCACACCCTGGCGGGCAGAAGCAAGGCCAGGGTACACCCAGAGCCCCCCGTGTCGGTCCGGGCAGAACAAGGGTGGTGGATCAGAGCGCCTCCTGTGCCTCCTGTCTCCACCGGCCAGCCTGCCTCAAGGGGCTCCCATGCTCCACTCCCCACCACAAAGGAGGGCGCGGGGCGGAGCACTGGGACCCAGCCCTGCCCTCCCTCTGCCTCCCACAGGGACTCGGGAGGCCGCCTTCGTGTACGCCATCTCTTCGGCAGGTGTGGCCTTCGCGGTGACGCGGGCGTGCAGCAGCGGGGAGCTGGAGAAGTGTGGCTGCGACCGGACGGTGCATGGGGTCAGCCCGCAGGGTGAGTGTGGGAAGTGGGAAGGGCGTGAGTGGCAGGCGGGGGGTCTGGGCCCTGCCCTCACTCACAGCGGCCACGGTGCCCCCCGCCCCCCACAGGCTTCCAGTGGTCAGGATGCTCGGACAACATTGCCTACGGCGTGGCCTTCTCCCAGTCCTTCGTGGATGTGCGGGAGAGAAGCAAGGGGGCCTCATCCAGCCGCGCCCTCATGAACCTCCACAACAACGAGGCCGGCAGGAAGGTAGTGTGGCACTTCCCCTGCCACTGTCACCGCCAGGGCAGGGGCGGGCTGGGCAGGGCCCCAGCACACTCTCCCACCCGTGCACCACGTGGGAACACCTGTTCAGGCCCCACCATCACCAGCGCTCCCCATGGCCCGGCGGGTGGGGAAGCGGCTGGTGAGCAGATGGCACAGAGCCGTGTGCGGTCCCCGACACGCCCAGCCACGAGTCTATGTACACGCACACACCCTTCCGAAGCAGCAGGGCTAAGGAGGTGAGCCTTGTGTCAATGCACAGATCCCGTGCCTTCCGCACACCTACTCTCCACGCATCCCCCCATCCTGCCACTCACCACTCCCGGTTTCCTATGACAACACCCTCTGAAATGTTTCTCCTCCATCAACGCCAAGTGCCCCAAGGGCAGGGACAGTGTCTTCAACTGACCGCAACACAGCTTACTGGCCCACCCCAGTATACAGCAGGTGCTTAACACAGAAGATGCAGGACGGTCAACCTTTCTCCAATTCTGTGCCATCCCCCCCATCCCCGGACCCACCGGCTGCCCCCCAACCCGTGGCCCCTCCCCAGCTCCCCCTGCCGTCTCCTGATGGGCCCTCTCCCCTCCCTGCCCCTGCAGGCTATCCTGACACACATGCGGGTGGAGTGCAAGTGCCACGGGGTGTCGGGCTCCTGTGAGGTAAAGACGTGCTGGCGAGCCGTGCCGCCCTTCCGCCAGGTGGGCCATGCCTTGAAGGAGAAGTTTGACGGCGCCACGGAGGTGGAGCCGCGCCGCGTGGGCTCCTCCAGGGCGCTGGTGCCTCGCAACGCACAGTTCAAGCCGCACACGGACGAGGACCTGGTGTATCTGGAGCCCAGCCCGGACTTCTGCGAGCAGGACATGCGCAGCGGCGTGCTGGGCACGCGGGGCCGCACGTGCAACAAGACATCCAAGGCCATCGATGGCTGTGAGCTGCTATGCTGCGGCCGCGGCTTCCACACAGCGCTGGTGGAGCTGGCCGAGCGCTGCAGCTGCAAGTTCCACTGGTGCTGCTTCGTCAAGTGCCGCCAGTGCCATCGGCTGGTGGAGCTGCACACGTGCCGGTGACCGCGGCGGCCCGCGCGCCTTGCGGCCCGGGGAAGGCCGGTAATTTAACAGTCCCCCCGCACCTACCCCAAAAGATACTGGTTGTATTTTTTGTTTTGGTTTGGTTTTTGGGTCCTCACGTTATTTATTGCTGAAACCAGGCAGGCGGCCCCAAGGGCACCAGCCAGGGCCTCTCTGCAGCCTGGGCCTTTGTGGCTGCCACTGACCAAAGGGACCTTGCTCAGGCCTCTGGCTGTCCACATGTGGCCACTGCTGACCACTCGGTTGTTACCCGTATCTGTTTTCCCACTCGCGGACTTAAGCCGGGTAACAAGGAGTGTTCGCCACATGCCATCTAGGGAAGGAGGTGGCCCCAAGGCAGGGGGAAATGGGTGCCATCTTGATGGAAGCTGCACCCCCACACATACACACCCGACCCCTGGCGGCTTCAGCCTGGTAGCCTTGCCTCTCGAGTCCCCTGGAGAAGGGAACGGGCAGACACCAGCTCAAGGGCCAAGAGCTCACTTCGGCCCTCCGTGAGCCGCAGGTTCGGTCTCTGTGGAACCTTCCAGGCAGGAAAAGCAGGTGAGACAAGGGCAAGAGAAGGCTCCAGTCCCACCCTGGAGCCCAGCCCACCCAGCCTCCCCACCAAGAGGGGAAGCCGCTACTCCCTGGTCCCTCCCAGGCAGGAGCACCAGCTGTCATCCTGGACCAGAGGCCCCAGCCAGGCCTTCCCAGGGACACCTCCACGTGTGTCTCCTCGTGGTGCCGCTCCTCTGTGAGATGAGGGCAGAGGAACCGGCCAGTGAAAAAGCCCTTTCCCATCCATGACTTCTCTCACTGAACCAAATTTCCTGAGCAAATACCATGTTCTAGGCCCTACCCTAGGCTATCTCATAGGATGATCGCAACAGCGCTGGGAGGTACAGAGACAGACATGCCTGTGCCCAACTTACAGCAGAGGGGACAATGCTCAGCCGGGTACCAGAGCGAGCTGGCTGCAGAGGCACAGCCCTGTGCCCAAGGCTCCTCCGGGGCACCTTACCCAAAGGCCCAGGAACTGCAGGTCTCCTTGGGTCTGTGCCTTGGGGAGGGGGCACCAGATGGAGGAAGAGGGGCCAGAAAGCAGCAGGAGCCGCAGACTACAGGCTGGGCCTCACGGCTACATGGTTCCAGGGGACAAAACAGGCTCTGAGGGAAGCAGCAGACAGCTGGAGGGCTGATGAAGTGAGGTGTCAGCAGTTGAGGCACCCCTGCCCCCAGGTACCCAGGCACCGAAGAGTCCCCCAGAGAAAGCACCAGCGGCCCAGGCCTGGCCCTGTGCCCCACCCAAACGGGCAGGAGCACAGCCCAAACTTCTGTGAGTAGGACATGTGTACAGCAAGACTTGGCCCGACCCCACGGCTGCTCCTCTGGAGGGCTCCCGACCACCAGAGGAGCTTGCTGGAGGCCCAGTCTCTAAGCTGCCCCCTTCATGGGGCTCCAGGCTCCTGGTCTGAGATCTTGAGCTCTGGGATCCCCACTGGAGATTCTCAGACCCCAAGCTCTTGGCTCCAGGGTTCCATGTCTGAATTCAAAGTCCCAGATAGAGAATACGGGCTCCAGCCTGTAGAAACTCTCCTCCAGGCCTTGTGGTCTGTGCCTCCTGGCGTTGGCTCCCTCACTAAGAGAGGGTCAACACCCTTGGTCCCCAGCCAAGCTCTCTGCTCAGTGTCCATCCAAGAAGAAGGCCAAAACCAAGTGAGATGCTGCAGCCACACTGGAATGAGGGGTAATCTTGGGGCGGGCAGGCTCTGATGTGGATGAAAGCCGAGCCCACTAAGTGTCCCCACAGCGGCCCAGCTGGGCTCACTGCTCCTCTGTTCAGCTGTCTGCTCAGTGCCAGGGAAAATGCTATCCCTCACTGGCAGGGGCCAGACCCAGACAAAGGAAGCAGGGGAGACCTTCCCCCTCCAGAGACAGGGCAGAGCCACTCTCCCCCATCCCTGAATCCTGTCGCCAGAACCAGGGCACTGGTAGGTCCAGGCTGGATGCTGGTATTATGAGAACTGCCCGGGAAGAAGCAAGAGGGTCCACGTCCGTTCACAGGCTTCACCTTTCCACCTGCTCGGGGGCGCCCTCAAAGCTGACCAGCCTGGGGTTCTCAAGGGTATGACTTCCGTAAAGCACACTAGATTCTAGGAAGCTCTGCCCAGCCCTACCGCCGCCGCCACCACCAGCACCCCAAAGGCCAAAGGGACCCACAGCCGCAGTAAAATGGAGCTTCCTTGGACACACCTAGCTCCAAACTGTCCCAAATAAGGAGGAACCAGCACATGCCTGATATAGCCCACCCACTCTGGAAGCTGGCCAGAGGATCCAAGTCCTCCCCGAAACCCTCTCCGTTAGTCTCCACAAGACAAAGGTGATGTCCTCAGAGGCCTAGGGCTGGATAAGCCCCAGCTCTGGATGCTGCTACTCCCTCTGCTGCCCTACCCCATCTTCTAATTTTTATACTAGGCCCCTTGCATTGTGACATCCCCATGAAATAGTCTGATGCACGATAAAATGATTATTTCTTTATCTTGCAATTGTGAAAGTGCCTTTGTTTGCAGAAAAGGGAGAAGAGAGACGTGGGGAAGGACACGGGAAAAGCAAATAGTTCATAGTCTAGATATGTGGACCCTCCAGGCCCTCTTTCCTTCTAAATAACTGGTTTAATGGCCACATGGAAAGGAGCCACCTGCATGCTGTCTGGAATCCTCCTTTAACACACAAGCCTCTACCTGCACGTCAATGAGCCACGATCGGCCATTTAAGCCTTGGCCTGAGCTAAGGCCTCAGAACCCTTCTTGAACATCAGGACAGAGGAAGAACAAAGACAATGACAGAGGAGGGTCTGGTGAAGTGGGTGCCAACTGAGACGGTAGGGAACAGATCAAAAAGAACTGAGCTCCTGCCCAAGACACAGGAATCCAAGGCCTATAGCTAGAAGTCCACTCCAGAATTGGAGCCTGGTCATGATGAGAAGTCTGGATGGGAAACTCCATGTAACCCAAGTCAGAGCTGATGGGAAGACCCACGGTGGTTTCTCAGGAACTTCAGTCTAGTGAAATCCTCTTCCTTACCAAGGGGGCCATGGCTTGTCGTCCCGAGCCCCCGCCCCCTGCAGCAAATTCACACATCTGGGAGCAGTTAGGCTACTATATGCTTGCTTTCCAAAAGTTTATTGGCGTATAAAAGGGCTGAAACAAGTGCTTTCAAGACAGCAGAGGTGCACACGGATTTGTGAAGAACTGGGGAAGGGGACAATGGAGGGAGGAAAGGGTTTAGAGTATGGATGGAGAGAAAAGGACACACATTCCCAAATCAGGGTGAAGGCAGAGAGAAAGGAACTGGTGATATAGGGGCTCCATGAGGGCCAAGTAAAGAGGTGAAGGTCTCCATACCCAACCATTTCCTACAACTGTGAGAAGGACCCAGGCTTTACAATTGAATAGACATGGGTTGGAATCCCAGTGCTGCCACTTCTCACTATATTCAAAATTGAATAACTCATTGTCCCTCTCTGAGACTCATTTTCTTCATTTGTAATATGGGGCTGCTCTCCCTGCCCCCCGCCCCAACTTCAAGTGGGGCTAAACAATAACAGAACCAGTTTCTTGGGGATGTTAAATCAAATATGTAAAACTCAACAAATGGCAGCTACTATTATAAATATTACTATTCCCTTTTCAGGAATGTAGGAGGCAGTTAAGGTGGCTTTAAAATTGAGGGGGCCAGAAGAGGGGACGAAACTAGGAGGAAATCAGAGACAGTTGAGGGCTGAAGACAGGTGATCCTACCTTGGCCCCAACCCCAAAATCAGAAACAGACAGATGTCTCAGGACAAAGATCCCCAGCCAGGAGACAAGGGAACCCCAGGGGTCAGAATACCCAGGCAGCAGCAACCAAGGCAATGGCAAAGCTGCCTCTAGGCGCCAGCAGGAGAGGCTGAACCAAGTTCTAAGTGTGGCTGAAAAGCAGGGCTAGGACAGGGAACAGGGTCCAAGGAGTGGAGGAAGGAGTGTCAGAGCTGTAGGAAGCATGTATAGGAGCCCAGGAGCTCCGCCTAGGAGGATGGAACGCTTTCAGGACTCCCAGGCAAGGTCAGCTCACGGAGAGCCTGTGTCCAGATCCATTCTTGACAGCTGCCCTCACAACTCAGGCCTGAAGGTCTCTGGGAAAGCTGTGAGACTGTGATAAAGTGGACCTCCTTCTCAGCCCCTGCTTGACGGCAATGGCCAAAGAGATGTCCAGGGAGATCAGGAGCAGGGTTTGGGATGGGTCTTGGGCCAAGCAAGGGCCAGAGAACACAGGAAGACAGAGGGTAGAAGGAAGTACAGGGTCTGGGCAACTGAGAGGGGCTAAGAAAGCTGAGAAAGAGGGAATGGCTGAAGGTGGGAGACAGACATAGGAACAGAGAGGGAGACACACAAGGAGAGGACAGCGCTGAGGGACCAGAGGGCATCTTGGGCAGAGGCGCCCAGAAGCTTCCTGACAAAAGGAGAAAGTGCTGAGCTTCAGAAGGCGTCTGACTCAAGAAAGGGGGAGGGGGTCTAAGGGATGTGGGGGAAGGGGCGGAGTATGGCCTGGCCCGGCCCAGGCAATGACTTCATAGGCATCTCCCCCCACTCCTTCCTGAGCCGCCAGCCCTGGTGACCCCCTGCCCGCATCTCAAGGGTCTAGGCCAAGCAGGCGCTGACAGGGGAGAGAAGGGGCCCTCCTGGGCCGGGCCCCCAAGCCTGGCATCGTGCCTGCCGGGGAGGAGGGGCCTAGAGGCCCAGCCCTTGTCAGCATCCCGGCCGGCACTTCGAAGGCAATTAGCAGCCCAGCTGAGCTAATCCCCCGCCTGGCGAGGCCAACACAAACAGGCCCAGGCCGGGTGCACACTCGCCTCCCTGTTTGCTGAGGGGCCCGGTGGTCCGCCAAGAATAACACCAATAACCCGGGGCCTTCTCTAGGTTAAGAGGAGGACCGGGGCTTGCTGAAGAGCTGACAGTGCCCGACAGAGCATACTCTGGCCAGGCGCCCTGGCTGCCCCAGAAAGGCTGCCACTGTTCCCAAGCCTTGGGCCAGCCAGGAAGAGGAAGCTGGACACAAGGAGCCATATACTCGGATTCAGCACCCACCCCCACCCCTACCCATGCCACCTGTGAGGGAGAAGGGCCAACTCAGGCTTGTGCTGCCTTGGCCAGCCTGACAACCGAGGCCCAGAGGGGCTGGGCCCTCTGGTCAGGATCCAAGGATTACAAGCTCCATGCTGGACACAGGAGCCCAGAGACAATTCGGACCTGCACCCTGCCCTCAAGGGGTTCACGGTCTAGTGAGAGACCAGACTGTGTATGACCTTGGAGCAGGGCCAGTCTCTAGTCCCACAAGCAACGACCCCAGACTTAAGAAGGCTATGGCAGAAGACCCAAAACTAAGAAGACCAAGGGGCACCCCAGAGAAGAGAAAACCTGAAGTCCAGAGACTGATAAATGGGGGACATGGCACCAAGGGAGGCAGGAAGGATCCAGAACAAACTCTGGCACAGACTGGTCCTGGACCAGGAATTACTGGACGTAATTAGCTCAACCCAGCAACCACCGGGAGAGCCCAGGCCTAAGACAAGGCCCTACTCCTACTCCCCACTTCCTGACTCCACCTTCGTCAGCCTTCAGCCGGAGAGCATCACCTTTTTGAGGCAAACCTTCTATTCTCAGTTTGGTTCCTTGCCTGCCCGGGTACATCTGGACTTTGTATCAATACCCAGAACTGCAGCCTCCTCAGAGCCTCCACTGGGGAAAAGTGACACAGCCTCCTGGAATGAGCCAAGGCCCCTCAGGACGCTGTGCCGATCATCTCTATGCGACAGCGCCGCCATCCACAATCTACTGACCCCACACTAACCATCACCGACCAGCATTATCCCACAGGATGATCACAGGCAAGCAACGGCACACAGGGATTTCTACTGCATAAAGCAGCTGAGAGGCAGGTGTAGGATTTAACCCCATTTCACAGATAAGGAGACTGAGGCCCATAGAAAGGAAGAAACCTGCCTACAGCCAGAGCCCACATCTTCAGGCTCCTGGTCAGCATGTAGTGTGTCACCAGGCCTCTCCTCCAGTCCCACAACCATCTCCATCTTCCATCACCCCACTGCTGGCTTAGACCTACCTTTGACAGTCCTGGGCCAAAGGGCCTCAGAGCCTGGAGCCCACCCCTCCCCACAAAGCAGCATTATGTCTCTGGCTGGGCTAAGGTCTACTCTCCCTCTGCTTGGGATCTACACATTGCTCTGTAGACAGCTTCCCCTGGGGCAGAGAGTGAGGAAGGCTGGAATCACACTGCTAAGGCTGACAGAGCCACAGCTGGGAAGAGCAGCCCTGCCCACCACCCCCGGCCCTGGCTGGTGTGGCAGAAGTTGTAGTCCAATTCCAAGCTCGCCAAACAGGCTGTTGGGCTCCTAACCACAGCAAGAAGGGGCTGACAATCCACAGCCTGCATTCTCTCCGGGCTATCCCCACACCTGCTTCAGAACATCCGGCCTGGACCAAGGTACAGAAGAGTAGATGGCTCCTCTTCCCCTTCAGTTCAGACAAAAAGGGAGGTGTTTTTCAGAAAGATCGTTTACTAAGAAACTGAAGAAAAGCAAACAGATCGTAAGTACACAGAAACAAGCGGATTCCTAGGCAGGACTTAAACAGTCCCTAACCAGAGCCCTTAGAAGAGATGCTGCCTCTCCCTTCCCTCCTCGTGAGGCCCTTCCAGACATCAGGACCCCGGGTCTCATTCTAGCTCCACTGCTGACAGCCTGTGGAATGTGAAGCAAGCTAAAACCTCTAAATCTCATCAGTGAAAGAGAGGTGAAGACAATGGCAGAGCCAGAACCAGACCCAGTTCTAATTCCAAAGCCTCTACTCTACACGCCGCCCGCCCCAACCCCGTCATTTTGGGTGTCGGAGAACCAACTGCAACACTGAATGGGGAAGTCCTCTGCGGACTGTAAGCGACACTAAAGGCTGTCACCAGCCAGCACCTGGCTCTTTCTTGAAGACTGAGGGAAACTGTGTGTGAGGGTGCGGGGATGGCACTGGCCCCATAAGGGTTCAATGACACTCAAAGTTGCTGGGTCTCTCTCTTCTCCTGGGAGTCTTTCCATCCCTTCTCCTCCCTCCTTCCCGCACCTCCTGCAGCCTGGGCCTCCCCCTCACCCCCATGCTGAACAGCGGCTGCAGCCGCCTGGGAAGCTTCAGGAATGGCTGATGGTTATCACAGCCAGGACAGGGCGAGTTGCTGCCCCTCTGATTCATCACAGAGCTGGAATAAATCCAGAGAAGTGACCAAGAGGATGCAGGGCTGCTGCTAAGAATTCAGATTGCTTCAGTCTGGAAAGAGGGAGGCTGAGAGGGTAGCTCAGTCATTCGAATCAGAGGGGGATTAGAGGAGGGGACTTTAGACTCATTCCTCAGAAAAGCAGGCACAGCGTGGTGCCAGAAGCCTAGCACCAACACTGCACTGATCTGGGAATGAGTCTCTTCAGGCATCTTGTGAGCTGGGTGACCCCAGATAAGTTAACCCCCATGAGTCTCCACTTCCCCTCCCTCCATGCCATTTCAAAGGCTACTGTGGGAACTGAAGCATAATATAGGCAGTGTCCAATAAACAGTCGCCTGTCCCATTTCCCCACTTCTACCCTAGGACATGCACGCTCCCCTTCCCACCTGGCCAGAAAGCACAGCCATATGTGTGATGCCAGCACCCCCATACACACGCCCCATCCCTCTCCGCTCAGCAAGATGGCATCTGATTCCTTGTCCCCGAGCTGCTCAGGCACCCACCTGCACCCACAGAGAGCTTCAGTGGGGGAGGAGGGCCCCAGGATGGTGAGGAGAGAAGCACATTACTCCCCTCCAACTTGCTCTCAAGGGTCAGAACCCCTCTGGTCTAGCTTGCCCAGCAGAGGCAGTTCATTAGCAAGAAGGGGGTTCTCAACCTCTAACCTACACCTCTTGCCTTTAGAGACAAAAATCTTACTTTATTAGCTCTGACATTTCAAAATAAATCTAGTATCTAAAATAAGCTTTCCAGGGGCGCCTAGGTGGCTCAGTCGTTAAGCGTCTGCCTTCGGCTCAGGGCGTGATCCTGGAGTCCTGGGATTGAGCCCCACATCGGGCTCCCTGCTCTGCTGGGAGCCTGCTTCTTCCTCTCCCACTCCCCCTGCTTGTGTTCCCTCTCTTGCTGGCTCTCTCTTGTCAAATGAATAAATAAAATCTTTAAAAAAAAAAATAAAATAAAATAACCTTTCCAAATTACATATGCTATCTGTCCACCCCAAGAGGGTCTACTGCTTAAAAGCCCTGGAGTTAAATAACCCCAGCTCTACCATGTCCTAGCTGTGTACCTTGGGTAAGTCATTCCACCTGCTTCCTCAGTTAGAAACTGAGCTACCGTGAAGATAAAGCACGAAAAGCACTTAGCATGCTGACTGTCACACCGCTGGTTCCAGGCCATCAAGCTAGCACTATTGCTGTGAACATCACAGAATGCTCCTGTGGCCACTCCCTCGCCCATGATCCTAAGTCTGGCCAAGCCAGATGTTTCAGGGTGGAACCCCCGACTTCCGCTGGGCAGAGGACACACTTTATAGAAAAACAGGCGGGCACCTCTTCTGCAGATCTGTGCTTCCCCTGAAGTACATGGCCCCCTGGGCCACACACACCGTTGCTTACACTTTCATGTCCTCCTTCTCAGGCCAGGAGCTTCTACAATCTTCTATTTTGTATGGGCAAGACGGGGCAGGGAAGCTGTTGTCAGCAGTCACTAAATAAGTTTCAAATGAACCAAGGCATACACTCCAGAAATGCAGCCAGCAGCTGAGCACTAGACAGGCTCAAGGTGCACTGCCTACCTGAGGGAGGACTGCGCAGGAGTGGGCTCAAAAGCTCTCTAACAGCACAGCGCTATGGCTGTTTATCCGGACTCCTTCTCCAGAACAAAGGAGTCAGGCAAATAGTGAAACCACCTTCATCTATCACTATGCCTGGACTGCAGGACCCCACTACCCTTTTAAGGCCCCAGAGAAGAGCCTCACCGGGGTTCAGAGTCCTGGTCCCTGCACAAGGCCTCCCCAGAGAGCCAGCCCACATGGCCTCATTACAAATGGTGCCCTCGACAGCCATCTGACCCACTGTCTCCTGGTCCCCACATCCCTGCGTTCCTGAAGCCTCAGCCAAAGACAACAGTGTGGACTCGTTTCTTTGGGGCCCAGAGCAGAAGGCTCCCCGGCACCTGGGAGCAGCTGGAAGTTGGAACTCAAGGACTCATCGCCGCTGGTCTCCCCATCCCGTGCCAAGTGCATCTGTAAACAAGCCTCAGTGGCTCCCTGCAGCTGTTCCCAAAGGGACAAAAGGGAGAGAAAGCAGCTAGAATCAGGGCAGCCTATGGCTTACAAGTAAGAACTGAGCCAGGCGGAGCCTGGTCTGGAAGATGCTCCCTGGGTACAGCCAGGCCTGCGCTGCTGGCCCTGTGCCCAGAGTCTGAGATGGATCCACCATTGCCCAGCATTGCTGCCCCGTGCCAGGCTGCTGGGACCCCCAGAGGCACGGGGCCTATGTCACACTGCTGTAGGTCCCACTGTTTAACAAGCTGGCGAAGAGAAAGAGCTTGCTGGGGCGGAGATGCCTGGATGCTGGGCTGTTGTGCGTGATCCTGTTTGCTATAAAACAGCCAGACATTCCTAGGACCTGGAATCGCGCCGAGGCCATGGAGCTAGCTTTCCCGGCCATATATCTCCAGGCGGGGGACAGGCCTGAGACATCTGAGATAATAAAGACATGATTGTCTCAGCCCTGGGGCTTGTCTCCCCTTTGTCCCAGGGCCCAGCAGCCAACACGAAGTTTAAAGACATCCTCCCCCTTCTCCTGGGAAAGTACAAATGCATCAGATTCTATCGCCCCTGGGGTGAGCTTCCCAAGAACCAGGCCTGGGATTCCTGCTCTCAGCTCACCAGAGCAAAAGGCAATCAAGAGTCCATCCATCGGCAGCACCCAGGAGAGACTGCGAATAACTCGGACGCACGACAGCCACTCGGATGGATGTGCTTCTCTGTATGCATCTGACTCTCCCCTGCCCTACAACACAGCAACCGTGCCGCTTTAGGGATGAAGAAACTAAAGCTGAGAGAGGTTAACGGACTTATCCAAAGTCACAGCTGTTCAATGGCACAGATGGTTTGAAACCTAGATCTGTTCTACCCCGAAGCCTGCAACTTCCTTAGTAGCTCTAAAATGCCACAAACACACGCTTTTTACATGTTCCTTCTTCCCCAATGTCCTACTTCTCAACTCCAGAGGGGATGGTTTACCCTTTAACATCTGAAGGTCAAACTTCAGATGACTGAAGCAAGATGCAGATTCCTTAATCTGGAAACCAAGCCACTGCCGCTGCCACCCTGGTCTCCGGTGACTCATGCCCACCTCCATATGACCAAGCGACAGCCAACAACCTGCTCCGAGGGTGCGTGGCTTTGCAGAAGGAAAATGGGCAGGAGAGGTGCTAAGGATGAACCTTACCCACTTGGTGAATTAGTGGAATGCCAGTCCTAGCTTTCCCAACCACAGCAGCCACTCGGTGGAAAGGGGCATCACCCACACGGAGGCAGGGTGCTCAAGCAGAGAGGGAGCGCTGGACTCGGACCCAAAGGCTCTAATTCCATCTGTGAAATCGTATAGAAGCTGAGCTCTAGGCCAGTTTTCTCACTTGTAAAATAAACACCTGCTCTACTTGCCTCACAGGCTTTTCGGAAGATGAACATGAGATGGTATTACAACCCATGAGTGTTTTCTCCCCTGCTGGATTCTTCTGCATTCCTGACTCCCCCTCTTCTCCCTGACTCTCTTCTGTTCAGACATCTGAACTATGTGCTTCACACCATGCTGGATACAAGCAGGGGCTCATACACAGGTTAAGAAAAGATGACAGAAACATATGAAGACCAGAGCCAACTGCTGCCAGTGAACGGCTGAGGCCCGGTCACGGTCCGTTTAAGCCTCAGCCTGACCAAGGCCTCTCAGTTATAGAGCCCCAGGACCAGAGGTTTAGCCCCCGATTAATTCACACATCCATCTGCCCACAGGAAAGGATATGGGCCACATGATCTTGCAAGGCCACCTTCCAGCCCAGGATCCCATCAATTTGCCTCTCTCTACTTTTTCCATCCTCTACCACAGCCCCTTGCAAACTGGGGAGCCTCAATTCTATTAGATATGCAAATTCCCTCCTTGGGGGCAAAAGGGGGCTGGGAGAAACCAATCAGTAGGAAATCTTTCTGAATGACCCAGGAAAAAGCTGAAGATTCCCCTTGCTCACCCTTCCCAGCCATCTAGGCTCAGAACTCTGAGAAAATATAGAGGTCGTCTGGCCTAATGGCCCAGTCCCAGTGTACACCTTTAAGAGGACTTCTCTTCTTGCATACATTCCAACCAACCCAAATCTTCTCCGCAGCCCTGAAGTAAATCAATTCCCTCCAACTACCATCCCACATGTGGACATTTCGCTCTTCCCTGGCAGCCTAAACTTGAGGCTACTGCTTGGAGGAACAGAATGTGTCTGTCCATAACAAACAGTATCTTGGTCTACAAGCTCCCCAAACAGAGTCTGCACCAAAGCTTGGCTCATGATCCAATTTTTTTAAATGGGGAGAATAAAGACTGATGCTTGGCTGCAGGTGAACTGAAAGATACTGAATTAAATTTGAGAAACTGAAAGCAAGACCACTGATTCCGGAGGGTCGTGGTTCTAATTATAGTACAGGCTACAGGTACGAGTGACAAGTGACTGTGCACAGTGGGCTCTTTTCCCAGCAATTTGAGAGCCTGTACTCTTTCCCCAGGGGCGATGAGAAAGACAGAAACTCAAGAAACCTTTCTAAGTCCCAGGTGCACAACCAACCAGACTTTTCTTGCTATTTTTCCGCCATCTAGTGGCTCCTCTGGAGCACTACGGGCCCATCTCCGGCCATTTTCCTCTGCCCCTCCGTAATCTTCCTAAATAACAATACCGCTTAGCCAATCAGGCATTGTGCTGGGTGCTTCACCTACTTTATTGCTACTCTTCAAAATACGGCAAGATGGGCATTAATTCCGTATTTCCAACAGGAAACCCAAGGCTCACAGAAGTCAAGTCACCTGCCCAGAGCCGCACTGAAGGTCAGGGGAAAATATGATAACTAAGTCCACCCTCACACCCTTGCATTGTTATCACTTGTCCTGGAGGAACGGAAGGCCCCAAAACTAAAGCTAATCTCAGCTTCTCCATAAACCTCTGCATGCTTCAAGCTCCTCACAGGTAGCAAGCAGATGACACCACAGCCTCCTCTAGCCCCAGGATACACTGGGCACAGCAGTGAGAAATAGCCAAATCGCTCCACTCAATTTCTCCATCTGACTATTGGAAGGCCACACAAAAAACACGTACACAACTGTTCACAGGAGCACTATGAATAATAGCCAAAGGTGGAAACAACTCAAGAATCAATCAACTGATAAATGAATTAGACAAAATGAACGGTATATCCATACAATGGAACAACATTTAGCCATAAAAAGGACTGAAGTTCTGATATATGCTAAAATATGGAGAAAACTTAAAAACATTATGTTAAATAAAAGAAGCCAATCACAAAAGACCACACATTGTATGATTCCATTCATACGGAATTTTCAAAATAGGCAAATCTACAGCAAGAGAAAGTCGGCTAGTAGTTGCTTAAGGATGGAGGGACTAGGGTCAGGGGGAAGACGGTTTACAAGGTGACAGCTAAAGGGTATGGGGTGGGTTTCTTTCTGAGATAAAGATGTTCCAAAATATATCATGGTCACAGTTGCGCAAGTCAGTTAATATATAAAAAACACTGAATTATACACTTTAAATAAGTGAATTGTATGGTATGTGTATTATATCTAAATAAAACTGTTGCACTCCACCCCACCCCCAAACAAGTGAGAGGGTTGAACTAAATAATCTCTAAAGGTCCTTCCCGATTGGCTTTTCAACGGATGGAGCCATATATCGTTGTCAGTCCCAGCACAGGTGACTTGGCCTGAACCAACCCAAACTGGTATTAAGACTAGTCCCATCAAAGGCCACCAGAGTAACTTTGCTCCACGCCCTCCCCGCAAGCCCCTGGGCAGCCTCTGCCTCCCAAGAGGCGGCTACCCTGTCTTCCTATCTTAAGGAACCCAAACCGCAGGCATCTACACACCCACTGACTCTAGGGAAGAAAAACAAGGCAGATGCAGCCTGTCTCCACTTCTAGTCTTTTCTCTTTTTACAGAGGTCTTCCTAAATTTAGTGTGGCTCCAGCCTGAGCTCGACCTTCCTAAGAATATTCATTCATTTTGGGGGGGGGGGGCGGGGGGGACAGCACATATGGTGGGAAACACACTGGCTCTGGAATCAGACAGATCTGGAGTTGAATCATGGTTTCATCATTTTGAAACTCTGGCTTGAGCAAGATCCTCTGAGCCTAAATTTCCTGAAGAATAGTTATGAATAAGCTCTCATTACTGTTATGGAAACAGCATGTGTATCATTTGGGGATAATATTATCACAAGTCAGACCCACTGTCCAAGACATCAGGAACACACCCTCTCCTGTGAGCCCTGGCTCAGGAACTGTATATTCTTTGAGACAACCTACCAGAAAGCACCCCCTAACTAATTATTCCCCTCACTTACAGTCTTCCAAGCACTTGGGTAGAGAGTGTGATGACCCATAACCTGTGGGGGAAAACTCCCTCATGTCTGCAGATTTCCTGTTTTCCTATAATGTATTAAATACTAAGCTTCACTACTCTTCACTAACAAGAAGTGCTCATCCAGTCATTTAAAAAAGTGAGTATCCTCTGGGGCACCTAGGTGGCTCAGTCAGTTAAGCATCCAACTCTTGATTTCAGCTCAGGTCATGATCTCGGGGTTGTGAAATCAAGCCCTGTGACAGGCTCTGCACTGGGCATGGAGCATGCTTCAGATTCTCTCTTCTCTCTTATCCCCACACCACCACTCCTGCTTTCTGTCACTCTCAACGAAAAAAAAAAGTGAGTATCCTCTGTTGTGAAATAGGAACAAAGTCCTGTCTGTATATACTGATCTAGGTTGGTTTTCCCACTAAATGTGCTGCATGTGACTTCGAGTAAGCACCCTCTATAACCTTAGATCTCCTCTAGGTATATAAGACCTGCCCTGAAAACCTGTGATCGCTAATACTGATCTAACAATCAAACAAACACTTCATCCAAGTATGGTAGAAAAGATGTCTATAACCAGAAAAATGCTGTCAGGGTCAGACCAGCCACTTGCTAAATTTTTAGCCACATCGTTGGTACCATACTACCAGACCCACTAGTTGACTGCGTGCTCTAACTTTTCTCCTTCCACAAGACTCGACACAGATTTGTCATCCCACTTTTAATAAACTCCTGAGGGGCGCCTGGGTGACTCAGCAGGTTAAGCATCTGCCTTCAGCTCAGGTCACTCAATCAAGTTCTGCTTCCCGCTCCCTGCTCAGCAGGGAGTCCGCTCCTCCCTCTACCCACCCCACCCCCACTTGTGATCTCTCTCTCTCTCTAATAAAATCTTTTTTAAAAAATCAAAAATAGGGGCGCCTGGGTGGCACAGCGGTTAGGCGTCTGCCTTTGGCTCAGGGCGTGATCCCGGTGTTATGGGATCGAGCCCCACATCAGGCTCCTCCCTATGAGCCTGCTTCTTCCTCTCCCACTCCCCCTGCTTGTGTTCCCTCTCTCGCTGGCTGTCTCTATCTCTGTCAAATAAATAAAATCTTTAAAAAAAAAAAATCAAAAATAATAATAAAAAAATAAACTCCTGAGAAGGTATTACTATCATCCCCACAAGTAAACAGTGTTAGGCTAAGATTCAAACAGAGGCAGTCAGGGGCGCCTGGGTGGCACAGCGGTTAAGCGTCTGCCTTCGGCTCAGGGCGTGATCCCGGCGTTGTGGGATCGAGCCCCATGTCAGGCTCCTCTGCTGTGAGCCTGCTTCTTCCTCTCCCACTCCCCCTGCTTGTGTTCCCTTCTCTCGCTGGCTGTCTCTATCTGTCAAATAAATAAATAAAATCTTTAAAAAAAAAAAAAAAAACAGAGGCAGTCAGTCTGGTTCTAGAGTCCCTGTTCCCAATTATTCCTCTATACTGTCTCTTGCAAAATGGACAAGATAAAAACAAATGTTCCCTGAAATGAGCAAACACCAACAAGTAAATCACACTAAGTGACTTATTTTGAACCCACTAACATAAAACTGGATGCTTTTCTAAGAGAATTCCCTAACAGACCAATCTTGTCTTTTGTCTGACTGTATGTTCACTGGGGGTTGAAGATACGTTATCCCCTAATCCTTATGACAATTCTGCAAAAGGTTAGCAAGTATTACTGGCTCAATTTAAAGATGTGTAAATCAAGACTGAAAAGTTAAAGCAGTTTGTTCAAACACAGCTAGTCACTGACAGAATCTAGTTCAAATTTACATCCCTCCACTCCATAGTATATTTGCTTTTCTTACTATTCAATATTCCTAGATCCCTTAATGTGAAACTGGCACTATATTGATTCTCAAAACACAAACAACAGCAAATGTTCTATCTGCTTTAAACAGCAGAGAACACCAGGATACTTATAAAAGAGGTATCTGTAAAAGCATCTAGTTTCACTACTGAATTATATTAATGCTTGGATCATACTGGTATCCCCAGAAGGAAGTGATACCTAAGAGAGGGAAATATGGTGTCTGCCACTTTTAAGAACCATTATTTACCCTACGTGCAAAAACTAAGTCAGTCTTTACTGGACACTGCAATATATTAAAGCATTACAGACTGAACCAAACTTTAGAATCTCTCAAAATAGATCAATGAAAATCTAATTCTTAAAGACTCAATGGTCTATTTGTACATTTCACATACAGGTTTTATAGATTTTTATTAACCACCTGTCAACAGCAAAATTTCTTAGAGCTGTAGAGATGATCTTGTACCAGTGACGTTCACATCTCTTAGTAGAGCCCTAGAAGTCCCATGGGGGGAACAAAGCGTGTGAATCTGCATTTGGGACAAGGAAGCAGTGGGAGAGAAAACTACTTGCCTGGCTTCAACCCCAGCACCTCTGTTCCATAGGACACCTTTTCTATTCCCCCATGAGCCCCCCATAAGATTTTATTTGGAAGAAAAGAGGTTTACTGCTAAGAAGACATAAACCAAAAAGGAACAGAACATGTTTTAGCTATTCATGGGGAAACTGAGGCCCAAAGAGGTACAGCAGGGGCACCTGGGTGGCACAGCGGTTAAGCATCTGCCTTCGGCTCAGGGCATGATCCCAGCGTTATGGGATCGAGCCCCACATCAGGCTCCTCTGCTATGAGCCTGCTTCTTCCTCTCCCACTCCCCCTGCTTGTGTTCCCTCTCTCGCTGGCTGTCTCTATCTCTGTCAGATAAATAAATAAAATCTTAAAAAAAAAAAAAAAGAGGTACAGCAACTCAGCCAAGGAAACTGTTGCCCCAACTAGAACCTGAGTTTCCAACTCCTAATCCAGAGAATTATATTACTATCATGGAAGAAACGGAAAAACATCAAACACCATAACGCAAGCTAAATGCAAAAACAGGACTCCATTTAGTCACGCTACATTTACCAGGGGCCAAGATCCCTACGGGCTAAGGAAAGACTGGTCTTAGAGCACACTGCCATCTAAGACACGGAAATTTCTGCAAACTCAGCGCCCTGGGGTGAAGTCATTCTCACATGAGGCAAGTGAAGAATTCACAGTGCCTGCCCACCCTTCACAAGCTGCCAAGGGATGCACCGAACTCCCTAACACCGAAACAACTGTGAAGTCCTCAAGTTATGGAGGAAAGGGGGCAGCTCTTCAGGGAGTAAGAGATTCAGAATCAAGCCCAAAATCTCTCTCCCATCAGACCAATGCAGACCTTCCAAAGCTTTACAAAGGAGGTCCAGGAAGCTGGAAATGAGGCTCCACTGTGGGTCTGGAGCTGCAAACAAACAGCCAGCCCAATCACAGAGTTGGTTGAAGATGAGATGTAAGGGAGAATAAGATATACTCGCATGCCCCCTGGAAGTCTTTTCCTAGTCCTAGCAGGGGGGGCTGAGGGCCCTCTCTCACATAGCAGCCTGAGACCCAGAAGTCAGCAGGGTTCTCTAGCCCTAGTCTGGAGAGCTTATGAGGATGAGGATGATGATGGTGATGACACCTTCAATCCATTCCATTTACTGCCTAGTATCTCCTACTTGCAAGCACTGTGCTAAGTACTTTACATACAGCGTTTCGGGTAACCCTCACAACTCACAGGTAAAGTTCAGTATAGCTATTTCCATTGCACAGAGGAGAATACAAGCCTCAGAAGGTTTAAGTTACTTGCCTAAGGTCAAAGGATCAAGTTAGTGACAGAGCCAAAACTCAAATCCAAAGCCAGTTATGCATTTTCTACCACACAATGCCAAGTTGTTTAACCTCAGTCTTGCCATCTGACAAATGGTACCATCTATCCCACCAGCCTTACAGGGTTGTATTAAGGATCAAGTGAAATCACTAATACAAACATGATCTGAGGTTTCTGAGTCTACCACCTAAACTCCAGTGTGAAGACCCCTGACCTATGTGGAGAGAAGATGGAGCTCCAGAATCCTAATCACCTCGCTTTATTTGGGTCAAGCTACTGAGATTTTGTGACCTAATAATGAGGTTCCTTTCTCCTACTAATCACGAGCATATTAAATATACGGAAAACAAAGGTGCTATCCTAAAGGCCATCCTGTGGGATGGTAAGGAGAAAAGGGAAAGCGTGCCAGGTTTCAAAACTGGCACTCCCATCATCCCCTGGGCCTTGGGTACTCACTAAAGTCCAGCTTTCTCATCAACAATCCCTGCTCTGCCAACTCACAGAGCTGCAATAATGAAAAAAAAGGCGGCTGAACAGTCAAACACTTCTCTTTCTACAAGACTCAACATGGATTTGTCATTCTACTTTTAATAAACTCCCAAGGGGTACCTGGGTGGCTCAGTCAGTTAAGCGTCTGCCTTCTGCTCAGGACATGATTCCAGGGTCCTGGGATCGAGTCCCACTTTGGGCTCCCTGCTCTAAATTCTTCCTATTGCAGTGCAAATCTGGCAGCTGTTAACAGTTTCATAGCACTTTTGCACTTATAATATGCTCACCTATATGATCCCACTTAGTCTTCACACTCACCCGAGACGTAGATTTTATTATCATTATTCCTCATTTACAGATGAAGCAAATGGAGCTTAGGGACATTCACTGACTTACCAAGATCACGTGGCTAGTAAGGCCAGAGTCAAGACTCGGGGCAATTACTTCTCTACAGCCAACACCACCCTGAAGTTTAAATTCTGATTGACTATAAAGCCTCAGGCTGACCCTTAAGAGCCTCTCCTAGATAATTCAGAGTCTCCCCAGTCCACCAGTGTACTGACTCAGCCTCTACTTCTTTCTACCTCACCACCTTCTCCCCACCCTTCTGCCATCTATCAAAACCCCATAAGGAGTGTGGTGTCCAGATAGTAGGTACAGGGAACCCTAGATTCAACTGCCAGTTTTAACTTAAATTCACCACTAGGTGGAGCTAATCTCAACAATCCAAGAAGCTCATGGGTTAGCTCACTGCCAAAGAGCAGAGGGGCAGGGTAAAAAGTAGCTCAATAAATTGTTCAAAAGCAAGAAACAGATTGCACGGTATGGCACAAGCTTGCCCACCTTTTTGAGGCTATGCCCCAGTAGCCCATGATCAGAGAGTTAAGAAAGAATTGTGCTTCTGGCTCAAAAGCACTGAATATCTGCAAACCCCTCTCTAATTCCTGCCTCTCACTGGCCATATGACTCCACACCAATTTACAGCTCAACCACAAACTAAGACACAGAAACTAAGACCCTATCCAATCAAATGTTAATTCTTCAATATCAGGCCAGAACACAAAGAGAGCTGCTATCTGTTTAATCAATGATTTAGATCTATCTACCCAGAACTAAATATTCACTGACAAAAGGGGGAAATAAAGCCACCTTAACACTGGCCCACATCCAGCCAAAAAAGGTCTGACAAAGCATGCACATGCATGTGGGGGGGGGGTTGGGGGGCGGGAGCCACGACACATGTCAGAGAACAAGCTACATCAGAGGAACAGAGTAACCTTAACCTTGTTTTTAAGTTAGCAAGAGACTTCATCTCCTAGAAGTCCAATTTAGTCTGTTGGAATAACTTCACTTTCATACTCATTTCTAGTACTAACTTTACACTATTTGGAATATGGTTCAGTGTACTCTTTGCAGGTGAACTGGAATATTCGTGAGGGGAATGAAAGAGATATCCATATCCAGTGAAATTATACTTGTCTTGAAATTATCAGGGAAATATAGCTGCCTACATTCTAGCTTTGAGTTAGAAAACCTTAGCTGATCTCTATAACTCAAGTAACTGCTCTCTCTCACACTACTGCTTAAGAAATTTAATTACTTAGGTGTCTGCCCAAACTATCTCAGTGCCAGTTCACCAATAAATTATATGACAATGAACACTCCACACGTTCCTTTCTGGTTAAGGAATCAAGAACTGAATACTGGTTGGAGCCACAAGTTTGGAAAATCTCTTTCCTCAAAGAACAGTTAAACTGAAGACTTGGGACCCAAAATTACTCTAAAACTCATGTCAGATATAAATAAAACCTTAAGAAATCATTTAGGGACATTGTTCTCAAACCTGGAGGAACACTAAAATAATCTGATGAGATTTTAAAGAAGTGATGCCCCTCAAAACATAATTTGAAAAAAAAATTAAGTGATAAATTTAAGTGACCCTATCTCCAGAGACTGCCTAAGAGAGCCCCAGGCATTATTTTCCTTTTTTAAAAAAATTACCTCCCTAGGTAACATTCACACAACCAGAGTTAAGAACCATCGAGGTGGGGCACCTGGATGGCTCAGTTGGTTGAGCAAACGACTCTTGATTTCTGCTCATGATGTCTGTGTCCTGGGATGAAGCACTGCTTCATGCTCCGCACTCAGCAGGCAGTCTGCTTGAGATTCTCCCTTTCCTTCTGCTCCTCCCCCCTGTATCCCCGCTGCATGCTCTCTAAAATAAATAAATCAATCTTAAAAAAAAAAAGAGGAAGGAAGGAAGGGAGGGAGGGAGGGAGGGAGGGAGAGAGAGAGAGAGAGAGAGAGAGAGAGAGAAAGAAAGAAAGAAAGAAAGAAAGAAAGAAAGAAAGAAAGAAAAAGAAGAAAGAAAGATNGAGAGAGAGAGAGAGAGAGAGAGAGAAAGAAAGAAAGAAAGAAAGAAAGAAAGAAAGAAAGAAAGAAAAAAAAGAAGAAAGAAAGATAGAAAGATAGAAAGATAGATAGATAGATAGATAGATAGATAGATAGATAAAAGAACCACTGAGGTGTGCACTGGTCCCCAAACATATCTAACCAAGGCTCTACCTGGGAAGATTTTTTTTTTTAAGATTTTATTTATTTGACAGAGAGAGAGAGAGACAGCCAGTAAGAGAGGGAACACAAGCCAGGGGAGTAGGAGAGAAAGAAGCAGGCTCCCAGTGTAGGAGTCTGATGTGGGGCTCGATCCCAGGACCACATCCTGAGCCCAAGGCAGACGCTTAATGACTGAGCCACCCAGGCACCCGTACCTGGGAAGCTTTTAAAAACTAAACTGATTCCCAAGCCCCACCCCATACCTATACATTCAGAATCTCAGAGGAATTTATTTTTTAAGTTTCCCATTAATTGTTGACCAATCAGGCAACAGACTTGTATCTGAGACCCCAATGATGACTAAATGCATAATTATTTTACAGATAAAGAGCCCGGGAGAGTGAAAGCTACCTGCCGAAGGGCACACTGGGTTAAGGTTGTCCTGCTCCGATTATCTCCAGGGCTCAATATGGAACAAGCCCTCTGATGAATGTGTACCATGGGCAGGCACACACAGACAAGACTTTCACTTTCTTAACAGCCATTCCAAGGGCAATGAGACCAAATGGTTATTCAAAAAAAAGCTACCAAATTTGCCAGGAAAATTCCAAGGAGAAGTTAGGATCCCGCATCTATTTTATTCTATATCTTCATGGCCTTATTAAGTGCTTTAAAAAAAAAACTATTTTTGGGGCGCCTGGGTGGCACAGCGGTTAAGCGTCTGCCTTCGGCTCAGGGCGTGATCCTGGCGTTATGGGATCGAGCCCCACATCAGGCTCCTCTGCTATGAGCCTGCTTCTTCCTCTCCCACTCCCCCTGCTTGTGTTCCCTCTCTCGCTGGCTGTCTCTATCTCTGTCAAGTAAATAAATAAGATCTTTAAAAAAAAAAACAAAAACTATTTTTGAATTTACTATATATGAATGAATGAATGAATGAATGAATGAATGAATGAATAAGTGGTACAGACTTTAGGCTTGGCTATATGAAATTTTCTGCACAATGAAATATGAGAAATTCAGTGTGCTTGACTTTGCACCCCCTTTGGTTCACCAGGCTCACCACGAGAAGTTCACTCTTAGGTAGCTACTGCTCTCTGGAGCCGGGCTCCAGCATGAGAAGCTTGGACCCAACCTGAGCCAAAGCTGAAACCTGAAGGCAAAGCCCAATTGACCCATTAGTGACAGAAAAATAAGCTTGTAGTAAGCCAGAGGGTTAGGGTGGTTTGGAATGCATTAAGCAAAAGCTAATGAAATGAGGCTTGAGAAAAAGGGAGGGCGCTTCGGAAAAAACTCAAATTAATATACTATATAAACTTAAAAGTATTTAAACAGTCCCAAAAAGAAAATAATAAGGTAAGGTCTTCTGTTGTTCCATGTTCTTAAAGGATCACACTCTACAGTTGGGGGAACTCAGAGTAAGGCCTACAGGCAACAAGGAGATCTGAATTAGAAATGTGGTTTCAACCTACTTCCCTCACATGTCATTCAGAGGGACCCTAACCAGGAAGAGCTCAACCCCTCCCAAAAGATAATGAAGTCAGGACTTCCTAGTGAAATACTGTCCCCTCCCCACAGGCTATACACCAGATCTCCAACAGCAGGTGAGCTGTACCCAGGGGGACTAAGTTCCAATCCTGCTCAAGAAGCAGGGACCTTGTGTACCAGAGTTTCTTAGCACTGAGTACCCAAAAAACTACTAATAATAGCAAAATGGGAGGAGAAAAAAAGAAAATAGCCCAAACCTAACAATGAAGAAAAAGAAAGACCATTATTTTTATCCATTCTATGAAGACAGCAATTATGATACCAGCGGATTTAATGACAGCTTTTCAAAACCAAAAACACCAAAAACAAAAACATACTACTACATTAACTGTACAAATTTTAAAAGGTATTCTGACTACAACATGAAGATTGAGGACAAATATACCTTAGAATGAAGGAAATACTGTGACTGGTGCTTTCATACCATCATCCTTCCTTTTCCCTTGGAATATGCTTCCTTATTGGCATAAAATCCAGCCTAAGGGTACAACTTTAACAAACCACAGAACCTATTTCTAACACCTTCAGTAAAACATTTGATATTTTAAAAAACCAGTGATGTATTAGTGTCATATTAGCCTAAATGTTGTATATTTTGCCACAAGCTAAGCCAGCTAAGGACTGAGATCCAGCCCCATGTCAGGCTCCACACTCAGTGTGGCATCTGCTTGAGATTCTCTCTCCCTCTTCCCCACCACCTCGCTCATGCTAAATAAATAAAATCTTCATAAGAAAATATTTAATATTTAATATTTTAGCTTCCATCAATCCCCTTGCCTTTGTTCTGATGTATGGATATTTCACTGACACAACCATGTGACCTTTATTTCATTCATTCATTCTTGAAATCATGTACCATCCAATGACTATTTTTAGAGCCATCTCTCATGTGTCAAACGCCACCCTAGGCCAGGGACACAGCGATAATCAGGATGGACCTATGTGCCACTGTACTACGAACTAGGGATATACGGTCCCAGGTCCCTAGGATCTCAGAGCACAACCCCGGTATCTCTCCCTAGCATGGTCAACAAGGAGCAAGAAACATTGGTTTAAACAGTAGAGCTTGGATCTGCCTCTGCCTAACCCCTTCCCAACCAAGCCACCCAGCTTAGCTCCAGCAAAGCATGGAATCAAGCCAAACACGATTCCACTTAGAAAACCACCAAGGGGCGCCTGGGTGGCACAGCGGTTAAGCGTCTGCCTTCGGCTCAAGGCGTGATCCCCGGCGTTATGGGATCGAGCCCCACATCAGGCTCCTCTGCTGTGAGCCTGCTTCTTCCTCTCCCACTCCCCCTGCTTGTGTTCCCTCTCTCGCTGGCTGTCTCTATCTCTGTCAAATAAATAAATAAAATCTTTAAAAAAAAAAAAGAAAAAGAAAACCACCAAAATGAGGCTACACTGTACCAACAGCTCTTAGTTTCTAAGACTCTCCCACAGAGCAGTATAATGCCCTTAAGGTAAATGAATCATTCCTATCACTTAAAGAAGACGTGTCCCATATTCAGATTCACAGTACAGAATCCAGAATCTGATGGAAGCAGTCTGGGTAACAATCAAGGAGTAATGGTTCTCCAACTTGGCTGTGTTCTGCAAATACATGGAGAGAGTTCAAAACCCCGTTGCTCAAGCTGTACTCCAGTAAGCAACAAAATCTGAAAAGCACTGACACAGAAAACTTGAGAAAAAAACCGGCTGCCTTCCAACTAACCAATGGATGCGAGAGGTGTGCCGCCATTCCCTCCCAACGCGAGCAGGGAGCTTCCGGAGCATGGCCTTCACTAAGGACCGCCATGAACCCACTTGGTTTTAAAGAGGAGTTTGCAGGCTACCTGCCAAACTCACAGGAGAAGGCACAAAGCTGCACATACTGAGCGGAAGCCATCACCTCAAACTGAAGGCCAGAAAGGAAATAAAGTACGTTAAAAACAATACAGCTTTAAAATTGTATCCCAAAATTTGTTAGAAACTGATGTTACTAAGAGGCAAGTGCCCACTCCTACGTATCTAAAAAGAGGCGGAGGGAAAAGAACAACCCCCAGGCTGGCTTGTGAAGGGTTTTTCGTTTGTTTAATACATCTGAAAAGAATGCATATACAAAGAATTGAGACATGAGAAAGCATTGGTTCAAAACTAATGAATCTACAAGAATTAGGATTTGGGGAAGGTGGAGAAGATTACCTAAACATTTTTAAAAATTGGAAACTGCAACCAAAATAAATGGATAAAATCCCTATTAACACTTATGAAGAGTCTTCATAAGACTCCATGATTTTTTTATTAAACTAGAGAGCCATAACTAGCTACTCTAGGGTTCCTCATATGCAAAACAGAAATAAGGGGATTCCCCCGACTGGTCCCCATGTTGTTAAATGTTCTCCCCACCCCCACCCACACCCCCAGCTTCTTCATGAAGCAGGTCTCCATCCTCCCAACTTGAAAGAGGATGTGCATCATTCCATAGACATCTGTCTCCTAGCGCCACCCCTCACATTTCCTCGATTTACCAGGTCTTCAGCTGTGTTCTAGGAACACCGTATCATACACTATTAAGCTGGACATCTATGCTGAGCATATAAGACAATGACTGACAGGGGAAAAAAAATGTTTTTTAATTACGTACTCAATCCATTTGGTGTATTTCAAAAGGTGCAATACTTTTCTTCATTTATCAGTGAAAGAAGTTAGAAATTAACTTCAAAAAAAAGATCAGCAAATGGCAAACAAATTTCCTTGAAAGTCACAGTCACATATATAGTGCATCCTAGAAAAGAGGAGGGGCAAGACAGGTTCCACCCACTTTCATGAGTTTCATCAAATACTGGACCTACTCAAGGGTGGAGAGAAAAGGCAACTTTCAAAAAGGAGTATGTTATTAAATGAGGCATTTACTATACTCCTTCCTAAGAGCACCAGGTGGGGAACAAGTTTTCTAAACTAGATCTAGGAAGTGGAATGTGGAATCAATCCGTCCTCCTCCCCTTAAGGGCTGTCCAATGGTTAATGAATTTAAAAAACATGACTAAATAAAAACAAACCCCACACACACTCCCCGCACCCCACCCCACCCCCACAAAAAAGAAAAAAGAAAAAAAAAAAAAAAAACNTACCTTCAACAACCCAAATTAGTCTGTTACAGAGTCATCACAAGCATGCCTTGTTTTAAAAAAAAAAAAAAAAAAAAACCAAAAACAACAAAAAAAAAAAAGACAAAAAAAAATTTTTTTTAAACGACAAAACAAAAACTAGTACTAATCACTTTTCTGACAATACACAATTACTCAAATTAACTAGTACTGAGAGGGGGAAGGGGACCATACCTACGGGCCTTGTCTCACACGAGTGCATGTGGGTAGGTGCAGGGCATTTGTCATTATTGCAAAAACGAATTTTAATCTTTAATCTTTAGTTTGATTTTAACATTGCTTTTAGTACGATGCTGACACCAGCTGTGCAGAAAGGGCTCTGGAGAGATGTTCATAGCAGCACACACCTGCGGCTCTTCTTCGGTTCTGGAGGCTCCAGGGCAGCCAATATTGCTTCGTCAAATACATTCTTTAGGCCTTTCTGAAAAGGGGTAGAAAGAAAAAAATGGGCAGTCTGATTTTCGGTGTAATAAAGCTGAAGATCAAATTAAAAACATTCAAACCCCCAAAGAGTGTGCAAAGAATGAAACGTTAAAAACTCTGAATCACAACACAATCATCCCACTTCACCAAGTTCTGTCCAGGCAGGACACGGGAAGGATTCAGCAATTCAGGAGCAGAGGAGTGGATATTCATGAATGAGACAGTGGTCCTCTGAGAAAGCTTTCTGCAGACCACAGTATGTCACAAGAAGCGAACAAGCCACATGTGTCATTTGCTCATTCAATATGAGTTGTGTAATATGCTGCTGAAACATTTTACAAAAAAACAACTGAAGCAGCTCTGCATTCCAATGAAACAGCGGAGTATGGAACAGGACCAAGAGGGCCGGCAGCGGGCAGCGGCATCCTTGTTACATGGAAGGCGCAGGCAAGGATGGAGAGCGCGGATACCGCGGCTGCATCAAAGACCTTCACTCTGAACTCCCTGCATCCCACCAATCAGACAGAGCCAGGGGGCTCAAGGAAGCAAACTGTGGGCACCTGATACATATGTAAAACTAGAACCAGTCCGTGCAAAAGGAATAAAGCTTCATCAGGCATTTATACAAACAATTGTATATTTTTAATTTCAAAATTTGAAGGTAACCACAATTGTATGTTTCCCTCACAACAATAAAATCAGAAGCAAGAAAATATAAAGGTGGCAGCTTTACATCTCAACATTAACAAACCTTAAGTCAACGGTTAAAATGGATGCTGTTCTTAAAAGATAGTATAACAAATGATTTCATAAAGCAGTAGCAGATACATTAATACCTTTCCCACCCCAGACTGACAAATACTCCACTACAGCACAGACAGCCAAAGCAATAGCAACACAAAGTTTCACTGCACAAAAGAAAACCAGAGAAGAATCCTCCCTTCCCCGTTACACTCTACTAGCAGGTCACCCTTTTTCCATAAAGTTTGTCATGCAATTACAATTACAATTAATCATAAGAGTAAAATGATGTTTGTGTTATTTTCTCCATCTAGAGCTAAGAAGTGTTAAAACTCTTCTTGTTTTTTCCAAGAGAACATTCTTAATGCCACACCAAGTTCCCTTTTGCAATAGTAATCAAACCAAAAAGCTCTGAGCATCAGGCAACTCAAGAAGCAGAAAGTTAAACAAGTCCAACTTGACTACTGATCACAAAAAATATTCTATAAGATATTGCATTCTTAATCAAAAACTAATACAGAGGTTGCTCTTAGGTGGTGAGTAAAAAGACGCAGAGGCTTTCAAACAGGATGGTTTTATTCCTTTTGTTTTTAAATGCTCTTTCTACAGTAGTGGGACAGGAAGCAGCAGCAAAGAGGGGAAGGAGAAAACAGTTTAGAATATACAGCACTTCCTTTTGGGTTGAGTTTCCGGAGGCTCGAGGGCAGCTAGGATAGCCTCATCAAACACATTCTTCAGACCTCTCTACAAGACAGAGGGGAGGAGAGAGAATAGCAGCCAGGTTAGAGGATTAGAAAGACTAGCAGATACAATAGCAGTCCGGATTAAATGGGCTGAATTCACAGAAGCAACGTGCCTTCAGAAAAATAAGTGCCAGAGAGCAAGAGCTTAAAGCCCATTATCAGGACAGTAGATAACTGAACAGAAACTTCTTACACAAAAAAGATTAACTGAGCAAGAAAGCAATTTTTATGAAAATGCTGTACGTTGACTTCTAAAACAATCACACTTTGAAAAAACATTTTAATGAAAATAAAGCCAGGAGGAAAAAAAAAGATATGTAAACAAAAGACAGATGGGATAATTCTTGTAGAACTCCCCAGTATCTCCAATGAGAAGAATGGCACACACACCTTTTGGAAATAAATCAATTACAATTTCAGGCTTCTGTGAATTCAGCCCCTGAATAACTGAAGGACACAAATAGCAGACTAACAGGCATGCTACATGTTTCTAGATTCAATGACATATCTGGATGGGATTAATCAGGATTTAGAGTAAATCAGTTTCCCAGAACAAAATGGTTCAGACATTTAAAAAGAGTGTTAATTGTTCAACAGTACCACCTGAGAGAAGTTTAAGAAACAGACTCTAGAAACAGCATATACTTCAGTTATTCAGTAATGTTATTAGAGGAAGTAACCACCACCCAAGTCATAGGAAAACAAAGAATGGGGTACTAGAATGAGTTTTAGCAAGCAGTCCAATGATTTAAGATGTCTTCATGGATATCAGAGCATAAAGCATGGAGTGAAAACAAAGAATATTCTCAGATCTACAGGGATTAAGATGCAGAAATACACTTACACCTCAGGCAGAACTCCAACGTGACAGTGTGACTCAGCAGCACTGGTACCTTGGGCCCAGGTCTAAAGACTCACCTAAACTCACCTAAATCTGAAGCCACAGTTTACCACCCAAGTCACGTGTTCTTTAAGTCAGTTTGATCCCAAGTAAAAATCTCCCATAAGTCCCAGAACACAGCTCCAGTAACAAGTACCAGACCCAGACTACCCCAGGTATTCCCACCCCAACCCTAGGCAACCCAGAAGACTGGCACCCACCCATCCCATGCGGTACAAAATAAATGAGAAATAACATTAAGTACTTAAAAAGAAGCAAAGAGGTTAAGAAGTTTTCTTCTAAGTCTTTTACAAAGCAGAAAACGTTAAACAAAAGTAAAGTTCCTATAAAATTCTTTCTATACATCTCGGAGCAAACTGGTAGTCAAATATAAAAGGAAAAGGGGAGGGTGAAAAGGGAAATGCATTTTATAAGGGAAAAAAGAGGATGACCATGAGAAATTAGGGCACCCCCTCATAAAAAGCAAACCCTTTCTTCCTTATTGACCAAGATAACTAATCCTCTATAAAACCAATCTTTGCTTTACTCACAGTATCTGATTATATAAAAAGTTCAGTTTTAGAAGAATCGACAAACAGAATGTGGAATTCTGAAAGTTCTATCTCCCAAACACAACCAGACACCCCATTTTCTATCTTCTCTTTTGACTTCTCCAAACATCAAAATCTGGTAAGAAAAATGTAGTTGCTAAGACCTTTTCGAATTCCTACTGTCTACAAAGTGACTTACTGTATAAACCTGTTCATACTGCAAAAAATCTTGAATGGGAGCATCCAATTCTTTAAACTTCACCAGTGACCTAGAATTGGGTCCACATGGTCTATTTGCTTCCACTTCCCCCCAAAAGCAACCCATACTTGGAGGAGAGGGGTATGCGAAGGATGCAGAGAGAGTTAGTTATCATCTGACGCATGTATTCCACATATATCCTTCCCCAACACACACACACACACACACCCCTCTCTCACTTTTCTGATGATGGTATCAAAACACAGACGCATCAGGCATTTTTTTTTTAATCTCAGTCAGTGCTGTGTGTGAGAGGATATAAAATCTTCTGAACTTTAAAATATCTGCTTTTATAACAGAACTGAACTGCCAAGGAAAACTGGGTTTGGGAGAATGATTTTAGACCTGTAAATTATCCTGTGGAATACCCAGCTAAGCATAAAAATTTTATCTTTAAATCTCCAACCTAGCACTGAACTGGAGATTATTAAATTATGTCTAGGCCATACATACTAAGCACCTAGTACATGCATAATAGGTTAATTATATATGCCATCTGCCTTAGTATACATATAATCAAGAATCTAATAGTGTTTTTTAAAAAACTTAATAAAAAGAGCAATTACCTAAACAAGTAAGCATGATAAATATAAATGGATTTAACGTAATTATAAGAAATCTCTTTAGCCCCGCCCTGTTTTAATTAGACATGTTTGCTCAATGTTCAAACTTCAGAGCGCCAGTACCAATAGAATAAAATAATTCTGTGCTATTTCCATAATTTTTCCCTTTGCCCCCAGAACAGTACTCAAAGGGAAGAATCAGCCAGTAAAACCATGAGGGTGGAAAAGATGAAACCACATAGGTCAGTTATAGCTCCCACTCTAAATATTCGGACACTGTTCCCTATCCTCAAAATCTGATGTTTCCCATCAAACTAGAAGAGCTCCAATTAAATTATTCAGGAAAGGACAGAAGGACAGAGAGGACCACATGAGGAAGGAATGTCTCTAAAAACACAAGAACTGATGCTCTTTTATAAAGCACGCTTGAGAAACAGCAAAGGCAGCTTTCTCTGACATAAAGTCTCAATTACTCTAATTCCCTGTGACAGCTGAATTGTAGCATGAGGGGTCAGAATTGACAGGAAAAGATCAGATACATTTAGATAAAAAGTGTCTAGGGGGGATCATTCACATATTCTCTTGTGAATTAGTGCTAATCTAGAACCCTCCCATAAAAATTTTTTAACACAATCCCTAACCACTACAAATGGGTCAGTACAATATGGGAGCTCACCAACGCAAGAGTTTTACTCAGAGCTTAATAATTGTCTCCATAAACACAGAACCTCTAGCAAAAGAATATATAATATGAAGCTGGCCCTAGTCTTCCCAAGCAGCTTTCTTGTGCACTGCAGACCACTGTTAAAAATAACCCCCGAAGCGGTTAAGCGCCTGCCTTCGGCTCAGGGCGTGATCCCGGCGTTACGGGTTCGAGCCCCACATCAGGCTCCTCCGCTATGGGCCTGCTTCTTCCTCTCCCACTCCCCTGCTTGTGTTCCCTCTCGCTGGCTGTCTCTTTCTCTGTCGAATAAATAAATAAAATCTTTAAAAAAAAAAAAAAAAAATAACCCCCGAACCCTAATACTCTTAAGAAACTACCCAACTGTAAATAAACAAGGGGTTACATGGTCCTCACCTGTGTGAGTGCAGAACACTCCACATACTTGACCGCCTTCAGGTCACGGGCCAGCTTTTCAGCAGTCTCTGGAGTGATAGGCTTCTGTTTGTTCTTGGCAAGTTTCTCAATCGTAGAGGGGTCATCTCGGAGATCAATTTGGGTCCCAACAAGCAAGAAAGGAGTCTTTGGACAATGGTGAGTTATCTCAGGCACCCACTAGAGAAGAAGTATTTTAAAAAATACATCTGAATTAATCCACAAGCCTCTAAAGCTTTTTACAACAACTCAACAGAAGTTCTGTGACCACCTTTCTCAGGGCAAGAGTATCTGATCAACTCACCTTTTCCTTCACATTTTCAAATGAGGATGGAGAGACCACTGAAAAACAGACTAGAAATACATCTGTTTGTGGATAACTCAGCGGTCGTAATCTGTCATAATCTTCTTGCCCTGGAGGAAAAAAACTGGAAAGTCAGCAACTGAATCTTGGTGTCCTCACAGCATCAAAATCACAAGTCAGTCAACAGATTAAGCAAGCAGCTAAGAGCATGCTGACCATTACTGAAAAAGCAACTTACTCGTCTAATAAAACGTATGGCTTTTGTAATATAATACTTGATGAACATTCTTACTCAGCTAATTCTATTTAATATTTCAATCCCTGAAAACAGCAATGAAATTGTTATACATTAGTTGTTTATTACCAGTTTGTAGTTTTCAATCTTTGTGTCCATAAGCAACGCAACAATAATGTAATAAAAAGTTAAGTTGTTGCTACAGAAACGGTTAAAATCAATCCTACTCAGATCTGGTTAAGAAATAATAACAGTGATACCATCTAAGGAAACAAAAATCTCAGTGAAACCACTGCCCGTCACGATTCCCAAAGCATATTCACAGGCTTAGTTACCGTGTGCATTAAAAACCAGTATATGAAAATGAGAACACCTAGAAAAAAATACCTTGGCAAGAATCAATGGATGCCACACCTATGTGAGGATTATCCTAGTGAAAATGAGAATATTTGTATGGTCTTAAAGACTGCTGATAAACTGCAAGGGGGAAAACGGAACTATATTGCCAAGAAACTGGACATCACCTTGCCTGAGTCATTAAAATGACCATCACCAGTGAGTGGCGGATGAGTATCGTGTGCCCTTAGATTTACATCCTGAGAAAGACACATCCCTAATGTACTATTCTATATATAATCGGAACCTAATCATGAGGAAATGCAGACCAAATCCAAAGTGTGGAATGTTTTAAAAGGGGAGAAAAGGGAGANCTGAATGGTGATTAACATAATATAAAAAAAAATCATAAAAAAAAAAAAAAAAAAAAAAAAAAAAAAAAAAAAAGGCTGAAGAACTGATCCAAATTGAAAGACTAAAAACACAGGACAACTAAACGTTATACATGATCCTGTACTGAAAGCAGAAAACACTGGACTCAGCTCAGCTGACAAAGCTGGAACAGAGATGCTGGATTCAAGTTCTGTATCGATGTTAAATTTCCGTAAGTTGTTTACTGTTACACAAGAATGTCTCCGTTCTTAAGAAATATGTATTTATTCAAGACTAAATGGCTATGCTGTCAACTTACTCTCAAACAGCTCAGGGAAAAACAATTCGTGTGCATATTATATTGAAAGACAATAATAAAGCAAATAGGGCAAAATGCTAATTGGTAAATCTTGTTACAGGGTGTTTGGAGGCTCCTGGTACAATTCTCCCAACTGTTCTGTAGGCTTGAAAATTATTTCCAGATAAAAAGTTTTTTAAAGTATCTATACATACTTCCATAACCATGAGGGGAGGGGAGGAGTTGCCAGGACAGGGTTTAACACTCCAATTTTAAAAATGAGCTACAGCAATCCTATGTTTTAAAAGAACAGTTAAGTACTTAGTGCCACTGAACTGTACACTTAAAACTGGTTAAAATGATAAATTATGTATTATATGTATTTTACCACAATAAAAAATTTTTAAAGGAAGGGAAAAGGAGAGTTAAATATTCTGCATGCCAGTGAAAAAAAAATTTTTGCCAGTACTGAGAGAGAACACAAGAATTTAGGGTAGCTATCAAAACATGGTAATTAAAGACATTACTGTTATTGCCACTTGAATGAGCAATACATTGTGAGTAGACAATAAAGGTATCTATCTTCAGGACAATACAGAGATTAAAATAAAGGTTAAACAAAAAGGGAAGAAGGAAGGAGGTTACAAAAAAAGAAAATCGTCATCACCACCTCTAGTACTGAGTGCATGCTTACTCTAACAATACGCTAGGGTCAGAGTCAAAGGCCTGAAATTCAAGAGGAACTAAGTCAGTGTGAACTGAGGACTCAGGCCCATATGAAAGTCTGAAAGAATCTCATGGCATGAAAAATAAGAATTTACTGCCAAAAGCCACATTTTTAGAGAATTCCAGTAGGGCACTATAAATACAAGAAGAAACAAACTAAACATTTCACAGTATTTACCACTACAGACTCAAATCTAATCATTTTTTTCTACAAACAATTATTCAAAATTTGATGGCACTTAGTAATCCTGCTTCCTATGTGACATGCGTGTTTCTTTCTGTTTCAGAAAGAAATTTTGCTGTAATGGACATTATTAGGCACTGACTGTAGATTAAAATCTAAAATGTTATATATAGGGGCACCTCAGTGGCACAGCGGTTAAGCGTCTGCCTTCGGCTCAGGGCGTGATCCCAGCGTTATGGGATCGAGCCCCGCAGCAGACTCCTCCGCTATGAGCCTGCTTCTTCCTCTCCCACTCCCCCTGCTTGTGTTCCCTCTCTCTCGCTGGCTGTCTCTATCTCTGTCAAATAAATAAATAAAAATCTTTAAAAAAAAAAAAGTTATATATAATGTTATATTTCCTGAATTTGATAAGTATACCGTAAGAGAATATCCTTGCTCTTAAGAAATACATACACTGAAGCATTAAAAAGCAAAAGGGCATAATGTATGCAACCTACTCTCAAATGGTTTGGAAATAAAAACAACATGCATATAGAGCAAGAGAAAGTCACATCATTAAGAACTGGTGAGTCTCGTAAGGAGTTCTTTGTACTAGCAACTTTTCTGTAAGTCTGAAACTGAATCAGGATAAAAAGTGACAAAAAGGGGGGTGCCTGGGTGGCTCAGTTGGTTAGAGTCTGACTCCTGATCTCAACTCACGTCTTGATCTCAGGATTGTGAGTTCAAACCCCACAATGGGTTCTATGCTAGGCATGAAGCTTACTTTAAAAAAAAAAAAAAGACAAAGAAGAATGTGTGTTAAAATATAAAAATGTTCGGGGCGCCTGGGTGGCTCAGCCGTTAAGTGTCTGCCTTCAGCTCAGGGCGTGATCCCAGAGTTCTGGGATCGAGCCCCACGTCAGGCTCTTCTGCTGGGAGCCTGCTTCTTCCTCTCCCACTCTCCCTGCTTGTGTTCCCTCTCTCACTGGCTGTCTCTCTTGCTGTCAAATAAATAAAATAAAATCTTTAAAAACATATATATATACATATATATAAATGTTTGACCAGGGAAAGGTCTTAATATAAAATACTGCAAACAGACCCCAAACATTAACAAAAGAAACTAAATTGTGGTGTGATCTGCCATACGACAGACTGTGTCACAATGAGGACTAGGACAGACAAGCACAACCTTGAGAGACATCACCATATTGTTTTAAGAGAAAAAGGAAGGTAAAGAGAGGGGGGGAAAATAATAATATCCCCTCTCCCTAAGGATAAATAAAATGAGCGTTATAGGAAGAGCTCTGTTTAGGACGTACACTAAGACATGACTGTCTCTGAATACAGACGTTTTTTCATTTTTTATCTACGTTTTTATTATTTTTCCCTGTAAGTAAAACCTGCGTCTTTGTAATAAAAAGTAACATTTAAAAGTCTGACATAGAAAGAAATGGACCGTGCGGTGATGATTACACAACAAAGCAACAATTATACAACATGATAACACGGTAACATGATAAAGATGCTAAGTTAAAAAAAGCTAAAGAAAGAACAAAATACAAAACAGTACAACATGTGAAAGGAAAAAAAAAAGAAAAGAACGGGGGAGAACTCATGAACAAAAATTCAGAGTCATGAACACAGAGACAGAAATAAAAGCTGTGAGACAGAGCCAGAACCCGAGACAGAGCCTTACACAGAATCTTTTTTTTTTTTTCTTTCAAGTAGATTCTAGGGACACCTGGGTGGCTCAGTCAGTTAAGTGTCTACCTTCCACTCAGGTCATGATCCCAGGGCCCTGGGATCCAGTCCCACATCAGGCTTCCAGGCTGGGCGGGGAACCTGCTTCTCCCTCTCCCTCTGCCTGCTGCTCCGCCTGCTTGCTCAATCTCAATCTCTCTCTCTCTCTGACAAATAAATAAAATCTTTAAAAAAAATTTTTTAAATAAAAAAAAAAAAAAAAGAGGGGCTCCTGGACGGCTCAGTCAGTTAAGTGTCTGCTTTCGGCTCAGGTCACGATCTCCAGGTCCTGGGATTGAGCCCCAAGTCAGGCTCCCTGCTCAGCAGGGAATCTGCTCCTCTCTCTCCCTCTTCCCCTCCTCCCTTCTTGTTCTCTCAAAAAAATAAATAAAAATCACTGAAAATAAATAAGTAAAATTCTTTAATTATTTAATTAAAAAAATAAGTAGGCTCTACCCCCTCAACCTGGGGCTTAAACTACCTTGAGGCTTAAATGACCCTGAGATCAGGAGTCACATGCTCCACCAACTGAGCCAGCCAGGTGCCACCTACCTCTGATCTTAAATGGTATTAAATGTATCTGTAAGAGTTGCAGCCAGCACCTCACGAACCCCTTATACATAACCCATTAGCTTTGTTTAGAGACTTTGTATGAGAAGTATAGCTCTCCCTTGTCAGTTTTTGTTTCACACTTAAAAAAAAAAAAAGAGAGAGAGAGAGAGAGAATTGTAGCCAGAGGTGAGATAGGAATGCTATAAAAAGAATTCAGAACAAAATGACATAAAGCCAGCAGATTAAACACAATCAAACAATCCAAGGCCATCTCAGTGGGGATGAAAGCTTTAGCAGAAAGAAAACTAAGTTAATCACATCACTTGAACCAGGGACAGGGACTCTGAGATTAAGGCCTCTGCAGAAGGATACAAGTCTCCCCCTGAGTGTGTCAAAGACAGAGACTCACTAGGGATGCCTACTGCCCCAATTCTCCAATGCCTGTCAAAAAACAAAAACAACAACAACAAAAACCTAAAAAAAAACCTCTGGCTTATAGTGACCTCATTAGTGAAGATGGAAACCCCCCCAACTTGCATGGGCTGATAAAATCATTTCCTTAGTGAAAGTTTTTTAACCCCCAGAAAGATCCAGAATCTAATATAAAGATGAAATAAATCAAATACTATTATTGCTAATTTTCAGTCACATTTAGGAATAATCTACCCTTATTTAACACGCAGTGCCTATAATATTTAAAATAATCTGCCATATTAAAGAACATGATAGATTTATTCTCTCATTCCAATTTAAAATGTGTAACTGAGTAACTGATCTTAACACCTCAGGACTTTTTTGTTGAAAAATGTTGAGAATTTTATGAAGGTTATAAATAATACTGTTTATGATAAATTAAAACATAAATACAGGAAATCGTAAGTTATCAGGCTACCTGAGGCCATGTATATAAAAGCCTGGGAATGCTTCACTTGTCAGGTCAAGCAAATTGATTAAAACAGAAAACTGAATATATTAAATTTATAAATGCAATTTACAGTGCCGGAAGATATTTGACACAGTTGTAAATGAGGCTGATTGGGAGTAAAGTCTTATCAAATAAGTTAAACAAACCAGTATTAATCAAAGGACCCTTGGCCACCTTGAGAATGATTTCTTAAAAGTGACTATTTTAATAAAAAATGTATTAAGTTGTACAACTAAATTTAAAGGCTCATCTACTCCAAAACTAAATACTGAAGAGAAATAAAATATGTCCATACAAAGATTTGTATACAGGGGCGCCTGGGTGGCACAGCAGTTAAGCGTCTGCCTTCGGCTCAGGGCGTGATCCCGGCGTTGTGGGATCGCCCCACATCAGGCTCTTCCGCTATGAGCCTGCTTCTTCCTCTCCCACTCCCCCTACTTGTGTTCCCTCTCTCAGTGGCTGTCTCTATCTCTGTCGAATAAATAAATAAAATCTTAAAAAAAAAAAAAAAAGATTTGTATACAAATGCACACAGCAACACTATTCACAGTAACTTAAAACTGGAACCCAAACGTCCATCAACTTATAGACAGATAACCAAATTGTGCTATATTCACAGTATGAACCACTACTCAGCAATTAGAAAAAACTGATACATACAAATAGATGAATCTCAAAAACATGATGCTAAGTGAAAGAAATCAAGTGCAAAAGACTATGTATTAGTATAGGATTCCATTTATATAAAATTCTAAAAAAGCAAAACTGCAATGACAGCAAAGCTGTGGCTGCCTGAGGCCAAATCAAAAAGGGACTCTTAAAGAGCACAAGGAAGTTTTTTAAGTGATAGACCTTGATTATGGTGGAGGTTACATGACTATATAATCAGTAAAATTGATCAACTGAACGCTTAAAATGACTGAATTCTACTGTATTATATACTTCACTAAAGCTAAAAAACAAAATACTGGTTAAATACCGATTTGAAAATTAAAAATAAAATTTTAAATTAATTTTCAACCCCAAGAGGCCATAAATTATCTTTTTTCTGCATATACATTGCCTCCAAGAGTACATATAAACACAGAAAAATCCCTCACCTATCGCAAAGAATAGGTCACTATTTTTTCTATTTTCTATGTTTCCTCCAGTATACCATTACTCCTGTAATTTAATTCATAAACATTTGAAAGGCCTAAACCACCCCTGATCTCTAAATTGAACTGCTTACTACTGTCCGTCTCTCCATTTCACCCTCCCAACTAAATCTAGACAGTCCCTCAAAGTGAGTAGTACAAGGTACTCCGTCAGAGCAGTATGTCAGCTGGCAGACAGGGAGAGGGTAAGTCATAAAAAGTGAACCACTGAGAATTCCTAAATATGAAAATGTTACCTTTCTGAAATTTTCCTTTGGCTAATTAAGCTGATAACAACAGAGACTGCAGAGAGAGAAGTCAGAAATTAAGATGTGCAGCCACTGTTAAAACGAGGAAATAACACTGAGGAACTGGGTATACGTAAGGAAGAAAGCAATTTATTCCTTAAATTTCAAAAGCTGACCACAAAAGTCAATAATGTGAGCGAGGTATTGGTTCATGTTCAAAGCATTTTCAGAGGTAATATAACAAACTATCTCTACAAGAAGCTATCTGCACATGTTACAGACACAAATCCTAAATAAGCCTTCAAATTTCAGAGAGTGATAATCCAGTTTGCCTAATGTACTCTGCTCTCACCCTACTTTACTTCCTTCCACACCATCCACCCAAGGAACTCCAAGCTCCTACTGTGATTCCAGGTCTGGGACTGCCTCTTGAGTCAAGCATCGGCCATCACAATATTCGATCCTAAGTATCAACAAAAGGCAAGTGCTTTGCTAATATGCTAGTTTCCCAAAATGCCCACAAAAAAAGGCACACAACCAGCAACCGTTAATAGTTAAGAGACTAAAACATAAAAGACATCAAGTTTTCACCTGCAGTATCAAAAAGTCCAAGAGTATATGGCTCTCCACCAATCATAACTGTGACTGCATAGTTGTCAAAAACCTAAAAACACAAAAATACAACATCGTTAGTGTGCAAGGGGATGGTCAAAATGGGATAGGACAACTCTTAAGTAAAGGCAATATTTCCTCTCTAAGACTTAATCCTCTCTCAGTCCATATGATTCTTATATAACCAACCTTGCCAACTAAGTCCTTGCATGAACTAAATGATTCTTGGGAAAAAGTGACAGGGGCCATATTCTGGGAGGTCTGCTCTACCCCAGCAGCTTGGATTAAAAGCCACAAAAAAGCTAGAGGTGTCAAAGGAGTAGAGTCCCCGAGCTATACAAAACGATCCTCTTCAAGTTTAAAACTTTGAGACAATAAGTTTATAGTTTATCTTAATGCTCAATCTGATTCCTAAGAAATTAATTCTTCATAGACCATTTCATTTTCATCTAGAATTTAAATATCCTAGATTCATGATTATCTTCTTCCTTTCAGGGTTCAAGACAAGAAGCGCCTTGTTACAAACAAGACCATCAGAGAGAAATAAAGGTTCCCTCAAGGTCAAGGCAAGTGTCCAAAAAAAGGTTGGCAGATTATTTGTTGAGATTTCATGAATAAAACTTATGTTACTGGATACAAACCACATGACTGAAGAGATCTTTTGTGACCAGATGCTTTTATTTGCAAAAAACTGTAAAACCCATGACAAACTCAGTATATACTAATATTGCTTGTACTAAATAATTTGTGAAAATGGGAGGTAATGGCGCTAAATGGAAAAAGACCCAATACTAATTCATGGATTGCTCTGAATTGACAAATGAAAAGCAATCTTTCCAACTAGAAGGATGTTACATTTTCAGATCAGCCCTGCTATTTATCTAACTGTAACTTTCTGGTTCAGGCTTTGATGGATTGTTTAAATGTAAACAAGAGTGGAAGAAAGGGCATGGGACAGGTGGTAGTTAAAGGAAAGTCAGTTCTTGGTAACAGAACAAGGAAGGGGCACCCGGGTGGCTCAGAGAGTTAAGCATCTGCCTTCGGCTCAGGTCAGGATCCTGGGGTCCTGGGATCAAGTCCTGCAGCCCACCCCCTGCTCAGCAGGGAGTCTGCTTCTCCCTCTCCCCCTCTGCCCCCTGCTAACGCTTGCTCTCTCTCTCCCTCTCTCTCTCTCTCTCTCGATCTCAAATAAATAAAATCTTGAAAAAAAAAACAAAAAAACAAGAACACAGAAAATTATAATGAATGTGGTTAAGCTCTCAACCACATAGATTATTTAAGTCATACCTAACCCTATTCCAGAGACTCACATACAAATACATATATGAAACACCCACTAGCCCCCGTAAACAGAACACCTCATGACCAAAGTCCTAACACAGACTCAGAAACCACGTTTACAAGAAAATGACTTTAATGGAGACTGAAATGCCAAAATTCCAATAGCTGTCCTCACTCTGAAACAAGATTCACGTATCTCTGAAAGTCCCCTAAAAGTCCCTCTCAACCTCGGAACTTTTCACTTACCATGTCCCCAAATGGGCCAACCCCAAAAATATGATTTCATATTTAATTATACCTTCAAATTCTCCCCATCCAAGAAACCTAACCTTCCCGCTTCCTACAGTCTTGGCCTACCTCAATCACTCTATCTGCTTTGGGATATTACAGATTGTCAATTCTAATTAAACATAATCACCAAACTCTTAACCTATATTCACCCTCTTCACAATGTTCATGTCTCTTAAGATTAACCTAAAGTATTCACACATTTTCTTTCTTTTTATTGCCAAACAATACTAATCCCATATTAATCATATATAGGTTCTTCATAACCCCTAAAATAACTCACTTAACAGAGGTGGTCACTGCAAGCCAGGCCAACCCTAGCTTGGCCTGGAATCACTGAGGGAACATCTGTGTTTAACGTAATTATACCACTGGGTTGGGTCACCCAACCTGGGACAAACAGTGGATCCCCAAACATGTTCTTTCACAAGTGAGTGTTACTCTAAATAACTCTTCTCCCTCTCACTTCATTATCTTTATTATTCCCATTTTCCCTCTTCTCTTCTAAGGAGTGGACCCCCAAAGGCTTCTGCTAGTGTTCTCTAAACAAAAACAGGTCTCTGCCCTTTAAAACCAATTTGCAACTTCATTAATGCTAAGACAACAGCTCCATGAGATCCTCTTCTATCCCCTAAGGAGAATAAGTGGAGACACATACTACTTTCTCTGAAGTTACAAGACCCCAAAACACATTCCAGACCTCCAAGCTCTGATTACCCATTGGCCAAGTTATCGGGGGGGAAAAAAAAGGTCACCTCATTCTAAGACACAGAGCATACTTCTCCAAACTGAGACCACCACTCTTTAGATCTTGTCTGTTGGAGTTTGGTCTCCCAGCACTTCCTGCATACCCTTCTATCACCCCTTCTGACCATTCACTGATTTTTCAGTTAATTTTAAAGTGTATATAATTTACCCATGAGAAGATCTTTAAAAACAGGACACAAAGGCAGACAACAGAAAAATTTCAGTACACACAGAGTTTTCAAAAGATATCCAAATAGAATACATTTCACTAATAGATGGAAGCCTTTATACTTACAGTCGGTACATACTCAGATGGAAATTTGTTTGTTGTGTAGGATATCAGGAGACATGTTTTACCAACGGCACCATCGCCCACAACAACACACTTAATTGTCTGCATTGCTGAAACAGTTTTGTATCCACTTTAAATATTTCAAATTTGATGATGACCTACAAAAAGATAAAGGATATGTGTTTCATTTGTAGTGATATTTTTTTTTCTGTTACTAGCAAGAGATTCACTCATTCAGAGCAAGAACAAACTAGCACCCCAACTACTGTGGCTGAAAGAACCTAAAAAGAGAAATAGTGACTAGCTCAAAGTCATGATAACAAATAAGTCAATTTGCTAAGTTTCTGATCCCTGGTTGTTTTCAACGTAAAGTATTTTTTTCTTTTTTTTTTTTAAAGACCAAAGTAGTGTTAAGAGCAGCATATTTATTTCTATAATGAAAGAGAAGGGGGCACCTGTCAGTCAGTTAAGTGTCCGACTCTTGATTTTGGCTCAGGTCATGATCTCAAAGTTGTGAGATCAAGCCCTGTGTTGGGCTCTGTGCTGGATATGGAGCCCACTTGGGATTCTCTCTCTCCCTCTCTCTCTGCCCCTCCCCCACTGCACATGTGCGCTAATAAAAAAATTAAAAAGAAAAAAAGAAAGAGAAGAGGCTATTTCAGAATGAATTCCATGTAGTGTGCCAGGTATGACTGTGTGAAACTTTGCCTTCAGTTGCATGTGCACACATGTGTGTACGTGTCCTAGACTGCAATACAGAAGTTACTGATTTAAAGAATGGTCCATTTATCCAATCTTAGAACTACAGTTACCCAGGACGTAACCAACAAGCTACAGAGCACCACCACCAACCCCTTGTAACAGAAGAGCAATATGAGGAGAATTGGACAAAGATCAGAGTGATCCCTGGTCTCAGCAGCTATTGTGACACCATGTTGCCTAGTTACTAACTCAATATTCACGGCATGAAGAGGCCAAAACCTACATTTTTATAATAAAGAGATCACTCTAAGGCACACTGACTTATAAACAGATATAATTAGTGTCTCTTATTGTAGCTCCATTCTAAGAAGCTACTGATTACAAATGCACCAAAGATTTATTATATTTCATCAGTTCAGAGATGGTTGCTTTCACATTTAAACATCTCTAAAATCAGGGTGCCTGAGTGACTCAGTTGGTTAAGCGTCTGTCTTCGGCTCAGATCACGATCCCAGGATCCTGGGAGGGAGCCCTACATTGGGTTCCCTGCTCTGCAGGGAGTTTGCTTCTCCCTCTCCCTCAGCACTTCCCCCCCAACTTGTGCCCCCCCCAATAAATAAAATCTTTTAAAAATAAACAAACAAAAAACAGAACATGTCTTTACTGAAAGATTCTTAAAATCATTACCAGTCATTTTCCCCCACATCTTGACATCTAAGAAATCAGGATAAATGGCATCTTAGAGTCAATGAAAACTTTTTTTTAAAGATTTCTTTATCTTAGAGAGTGAGTGTGCGCGCGCAGAGGAGGGGCAGAGGAAGAGGGGGAGAACCCTCAAGCAGACTCCCCACTGAGCATGGAGCCCAACACGGGGCTCAATCCCAGGACCCTGAGATCATGACCTGAGCTGAAACCAAGAGCCAGAAGCCTTTGAAGTTTTTCTGGGAGAATAAAAAAGAGACATCATGCCCTGTATACTTGCATTTTGAGATAAAGTCCTATTTCAATTACAGTCCTGAAGGGGTTGCAATTTCTTGTTGGCTAGAGCCGCCCGCCACCTTACTAAACATAAAAATGTGAAAACCACCTAACTGAGCTAGATGCCATGCCTGCTTAGTCCTACAGTACCCATCACAACTCTTAATCATAATGAGCTATAAATGCTTGTTAACATCTCTGTACATATATTAGGAGTAACTTACAGGAAATATACACTCTCCCATTTCTCATCAAAATCATCCTTATTGTATTTCTCTTTAACCTCCTTTTATCTTGTTCCTTTCCTTTTCCTTATAATGCACTAAAGAAGCACTCATACTAACACAGCATTAAAGGTTAAAGATCTTAATCCCTAAACTAAATCAAAATTATTTATCAAAATACTTAAGCACACTGGGTGCTAATTATAGAGAATTACTCCTAAAGAATGTCTTTTACATAATAATAAAGAAGAGGAAAGAGGAATAGCTGTCTTCTCCTGGTTCCTCAATCTACCGCTGAAAAGAAGCACAATGTTCTGGTAAAAAAAAAATAATAATAATAAGATCTTCTGCAGAATTTCTTTTCAATTCACAGTGAAGAAAAGAAAGGTAAGCAGAGAGTTCTGATCATTCTACAGAATATTTTCCAGGTGCCTACAAATCTATTGCAAGTTCAGTTCTTACACCTTCTATTTCTCCTGATCATTATTACCAGGTGACTTTTTAATGTAGAGTTTAATCATGAACACTGGGCAGAAAGTAACGGTTGCCACTGTGGCACAGACTGCTAGCAGTCTGCCACTTCTTCCTTTCTTCTTCAGTAATAGAATTTTCATTTAAGCATATGGTCCCCAGTAAACACAGACTACATTTCCTCAATTCCTTTGCAGCTGGATGTGACCACTGTGATTAATGGGAGAGGAAATGATGGATGCAAGCTTCAGGACTAGCCTTAAAAGCAAGGGGAATAGTCTCCCTGTTCCAGCCTGTAGGCTGGAATGCAGACACGATGATGAGAGCTGAAGCAGTCATACTGAACCACAAGACACAAATTACATGTTAAGGATGAGTAATACAATAGGACGGGCCAGCCCTGGACTGCCTCCAGGAATCTTACACAAGAAAGAAAAACTGCTCTTTCATTAAGTCCTTAGTATTTTGGATTTCTCTGTTACAGCAGCAGAACTGATATCCTAATTACTGTATTTCATTGACTGTAAGAAGTCAATCATTTTTAAATACACCCTAAATTTAGAAGTGTTAAATGTGGGAGAAAAATGTCTTAGAATCACTGAAATTCTAGAAGTATCTGGATTTATCAAGTAACTTTACAGTATAGCTGACCACTTCTGAGACTGTCTCAAAAACATCTAAGATAAATGCTCCTTCTAAATTTTAATTGTGGTTGAAATCAAATTGATTGTTATCCCTAACCATGAAGCTCCTTATCTTCATTCAGTATCTGGTATTCTCTTTTAAGACTTATAACCCATACTAACAAGCAAATACAAAATCAACATGCCACTTATAAGCTTGAAACGTCTAGTGGAGGAAGAGCTACTGTTTCTTAAAATTTTCATTAAGATTCCCTAGGGAAGAAGAAAGAAGAAACTGAGAACAAAAAGTTCCCATGATCAGAGCTATGAAGATGACTGCCTCATGTGCTAAATCACAACTATCACAAGCCGTGAAGGACAAGGTTGGAGCTGGTCTAAAACATTCCAAAAAAGAGCTTTCATTAATAACTGTATTTAAAAAGAATAATTTAAATCTGATTCACACTGAATTCCCTTTTTTATATATTATAAACATATTTGGAAATTCCACCAAAATTAGCTGTCTTTGGCAGCCCATTCACAAATAGCAGTCTTAGAAAACTGGTTCTTTCTGTGGAAACCTTAAATGCAATACCCCTCTCTGATACCAGCAAGGGCAAGAAAATGTTAATGAGATCATTCTTGGGGTGCCTGGGTGGCTCAGTCGGTTAAGTGCCCAACTCTTCATTTTGGCTCAGGTCATGATCTCATGGATTGTGAGATCCAGCCCCACGATGGGATCCATGCTCCACTGGGAGTCTACATGAAGATTTTCTCCTTCTGCCCCTTCCGCCATCACTCTCTTTCTCTCTCTCTCTCAAATAAATAAATCTTAAAAAAAGAGAGAGAGAAAGAGAAAGATCATTCTGGCCACCAGGAAACTTTCAACTGTAAAGTAAAACATCTGGATACAACACAATTTGTACTAGAAGAAATCTACAATATAAGTTTAGGAACACACGTAACACTATTTCAAATGGGCTCATAAATCCCTCAGCATTCTTTTTTTTTTTTTTTTAAAGTAGGTTCCACTCCCCGCATACCCAGGGCTTGAACTCACGACCCTGAGATCAAGATCCAAGCCTAGATCAAGAGTCAGACACATAACCGAGTCACCCAGGTGCCTCCTCTCTGCATATTTAAGCACAAATTCATTAAAACTAAATGACAAACTTTCTGAGGGCAATCTTTAAGATTTTCCAATGGAAGGTAATAGATTCATGTAACAGAGATGTGCTCTGCATATAGTTTGGCTAGATCACTGAACAAACATTATTACTTTGAGAACTTTAGAAGTCTGTATCTTTTCCTGTTCCAGCAGAAGAAACAGCCCTCAAGCCACTGGGCCATTCTTTGTGGGTCCTGCCTAAAAAGTTGCAAAGAATACCACTAATACATAAACTTCATTTATAAATAATAGTAATTTTCTTAACTCTGAAGTCAGGAAAACTCTAGGCTTTAATCTCTGCTCAGCACTTACTAATGACCTGGACAAGGTTCTTAACTCTTTTTGCCTAAATGTTCTCGTTTGTAAAACAGAACTAATTATGTCAACACTATGAACAGTTGTTATAAAAATTAAATAATATAAAAGGACCTCATGGCTCACAGCACATACTCAATATACATAAATTCATCTACCAAGAGTGCTAGTTAAAACGATCCTACTTCACACCTATTTTCATCCAGTGACTCAAAACTTACACTGGCAGATTTATTGCCTAATCAAAACTTTTCACACTTTGCACATAATAGGTATACCAAAAACATAAGATGAACTGATATATTTGCTATTTAAGCTAATGACACACACACACACAAAAAAAATTAAATGAAACTAGAAATCCACCCAAATATTTCTTCACCTGAAGACTTCTGTATTATTTCTTTTTCTATTTCCTATATCTTATTTCTGTATTTTACAGAGTAGTTCCTAAATATAAGTTACCTAACAGGTGTTAACAAAGTAACTTAGTATGAGAATAGAATCAATCACTATTGTTAAATGGCGAATTAAATGTTTTTTAGTATACAAATCATCACTGCCTACATGTTTGAATTTACCCTCTAAATCAGCAATTCCAAAATTATCAAACCACCAGGATTACCTGGAATGGGTCTGTTAACAATTCAGATTCCCAGACCCTCACCCCAAATCTAATAAATCAGGACTCAACACTCCCTACATAATCCTAACGCACAATGAAGTTTGAGAACTACTATCTTACATGATAGCAAGGCAAGGAATACACAAGAATCTAAGCTAAGATAAACATTGCTGGCATTTTATTAGATCATCTAGAAGTGAATTTCTTAAGGTACAATCAAAATTACCAACATGAATTAGCTGTATCAACCAGGCATTTTACATATTTAAAATGAAAAACTCATGTTAGATATTGAGAGGGCATGAGCCAAGATACTTCAGAGGTGCTTCAATAACTGGTTTAACCTAAAAGTGTTCTCAAATAATAATAATAGGAGCAAATACTTATATAGCACTTACTATGTGGTATATACTGTTCTAAACATTTCACATTTTTATACATTTCATCCTCCCAACAACCCTACGAAGTATGTAATATATTATCCCCATTTTGCAGGTAAGAAAAGTGAGGCTCAATAAAGTTAAGTAGGCCAAGATTACTCCGCCAGTTAATGGTAGAACTGGAATTTAAACCCGAGTGGTATGACTGCGAAGCCCCTGCTCTAAAACACTATACTAGTCACCACCTCTCCTCTCACGACCTCTCCTGAGAAGTGACAGTAATTAAAAACAAACACGATCACTGCAAATGGAGTGGTAAGTCTATACGTATGACAGTTGCCAGCTCTTGGAAGAGGAAGGGAGAGGAGGAAGCAAAAAAACAGGAGCTAAGTTCACTTCCTGTTTCTTCACCCTGCAGACAACTACTAGATTTTATTGAGAGAAGGGAAGAATTAGTAAGAGAGAGCTTGCTCTTCCCCTTTCTATATTCCCATAAATCTTCCATTTCTTAGACTTCCTATGCTCAGCAATCTGTCAGAAACTGGTTTTGGGTCCCCTGTTAAAAGCACCAGTTCAAGAGTCAGACTGGGTCTACCACTCTAGCTATGTGACCTTAGGCAAGTTACTTAACTTCTCTGTGATAGTTTTCCCTTCTTTATAGAATATATTGATTAATACACGTAAAGAATTTAGAAGAGTGTCTGGCATACAGTAAATGCTTACTAAATGTTAGCTATTACGCTTGAATGATTAAAGGCACTTTTAAGTCAATATAAATTTTAAAACAGCAACAATTCCAACCCACTTAGAAAAGAGCACGTAAATTTTTTTATTTCCAAAATAATTATAGTACTCATTGTTCTTACTACAAATTAGTCAAATTTAGCTGTAACTACAAAGGTGGTCAAGTTGCAATTCAATCAAGACTATTCTACAAAGCATTTGACATGTACTAAAAAGTCAGCAGATGAGCCACAGATGGGGAGGGAGCAGGCAACCAGGGAAAAGACTTTGGCTTTGCAATACACACGACACCAGCTTCAGCAACATGGAAATAACTAGGCCAGACACGTCTGTATCCTATATTAGCTTCCTTTTTAAAAAATGTCAAATCACTATAGCAGCAAAGAGGCTATGTAGTACCAATTACCGTTTTGCTATCCAGAGCGGCTAGAAAAGTTATTTTACATCAATAACTAAACACTCTCCCTCTTTAATACTGAAGTTCAATCGTACCAGCACTTAGAACTGGGGCTGGGCAACTTTAAGCATAAAAAGTGATTCTGCCAGGGGCGCCTGGGTGGCACAGCGGTTAAGCGTCTGCCTTCAGCTCAAGGCGTGATCCTGGCGTTACGGGATCGAGCCCCACATCAGGCTCTTCCGCTATGAGCCTGCTTCTTCCTCTCCCACTCCCCCTGCTTGTGTTCCCTCTCTCGCTGGCTGTCTCTGTCAAATAAATAAATAAATAATCTTAAAAAAAAAAAAGTGATTCTGCCAATCACAAGCAAAATAAGTTGTGAAATAAGGTGTATCTTCCACATTCCTTCCCAGTATCCACTGTTCCACCACACAGCAACACTAAAACCCCTATCTCCTAGGTTCTTAGATGCTTTAGAGGTCCAATTCCCTGTTGAGCATCTCAGAACTATAGCCCCCTTCAGTTTTCTGGAGTCCCTGAGCTCTAAATTTAAAGAAGCCATGGAACCCTCTCTGTAGTATCCACCATACAATCCAGTCCCTAGGGAAAAGATCTATATGGGGGAAAAGGAGCCTCCTAGCTACAGGTGTCCCATGCCCAGTGGTTCATTCTAGGCACAAAGCACAAACAGCGCATGAAAAGATTTGAAGATTAAGCTTTGCTAATAACGAGCATCTTTTGCAAAAAATGTATATTCTCAATCAGATTATAAAACTATGTCCAATATTAACAGTAAACAAAGTGAATGAAAAGCAAGTTTAAAAAAAGGGGGACAGATAAGAAAAGAAAGTAAAATTTCTGGTAATTTCACTGTGGTAAAAATAAGTTTGCTCTTTTCCTGGGTTCCTGGTATAGAGCTCCTAAAACCCCTGGAATTTCCTAGGTGACAGAAGTGTTTTTTGTCTTTCATAATGACCCTTCCACCATAGAAGAGTTTATGCTAATGTAATTTAGGGCCACATTAGGCTGGGGCCCCCAGACAGCTTTGGGAAGGGACTGCTCACCAGAAAGACCAAGTGATTAACGGGCTGGAACTTTACCACTCTCAGGAAGGGGCGCTGGGAAGCCCACTGGAGACTGAGCTCTAGGAAAACGCTTCTTGAACAAAGAGATCTGGAGCAAGTTGGTGAACACAAGTTGGTGAACACAAGCCTTGAAGGAGTGTGCCATGCCGAGGAAGGACACAGAAGCTCTGTGCCTACCCCCACCCCACTGCTTGTCCAATACATCTCTTCCATCTGATTACTGAGTTGAATCCTCAACAATAACTAAGTAAATGTATTTTCTTGAGTTCTGTAAGTCATTCTAGTGAACTGTCAAACCTGAGGGGGGTCAGGGGAACAGGTTAGGCAGAAAGGTAGACAGCCTGAGGAGCCCATTCACAACTGGGGCCTGAAATGGAAGCAGTCTTGTGGGATAAGCTCTTCAACTGTGGGGTTTGCACTCTAGGGTCAGTGTCAGAATTGAACTGACAGGGGCGCCTGGGTGGCACAGCGGTTAAACGTCTGCCTTCCGCTCAGGGCGTGATCCCGGCGTGATGGGATCGAGCCCCACATCAGGCTCCTCCACTATGAGCCTGCTTCTTCNTACTCTAGGGTCAGTGTCAGAATTGAACTGACAGGGGCGCCTGGGTGGCACAGCGGTTAAACGTCTGCCTTCGGCTCAGGGCGTGATCCCGGCGTGATGGGATCGAGCCCCACATCAGGCTCCTCCACTATGAGCCTGCTTCTTCCTCTCCCACTCCCCTTGCTTGTGTTCCCTCTCTCGCTGGCTGTCTCTATCTCTGTCAAATAAATAAATAAAATCTTTAAAAAAAAAAAAAAAAAGAATTGAACTGACAGAAGTTGTATCAGAAAAAAAGACACTGTCTTCACACTAACGTGAAATACACCAAAAATAATAATGTTTTTATTCTAAATATGTTTCTCCCTGAAGTAACTCATTTTCATATCTAGGATACAGGAAAGGAGGCAGCACTACACAAGTCAAGCAACAGTGACCCTGAATTTCACAAGCCTTCCTTACCTAGTGAATGGTGTGGCTGCAGGATCAGATAGAACAAATAAAATCAGCACCAGCTGTCTCTCCTCAATCAAACCCAGTCACTTCAGAGAGTACTTTATATAACTTTCTGCTGTAAATTATAGTAGCACATGCAAAGCGTAGTTTTTAAAACATCTGTCCATGTGATCGTTAAGTAACCCAAAACAAAGTACTCAAACTACAGGGCGCCTGGGTGGCTCAGACGGTTAAGTGTCTGCCTTCAGCTCAGGTCATGATCCCAGGATCCTGGTATCAAGCCCCTCAGCGGGCTCCCTACTCAGAAGTCTGCTCCTCCCTCTCCCTCTGCCTGCTGCTCCCCCTCCACGTGTTCTCTCTGGCTATCTATCTCTCTCCCTGTCAGATAAACAAATAAAATCTTAAAAAAAAAAAAAAAACTACTCAAACTACAGAGATGTACCCCATGCATTCACATGTATGCAGGTGTTCTTAAATCTTTTTTTTTTAATTTTATTTATTTATGTGGCAGAGAGACAGCCAGCGAGAGAGGGAACACAGCAGGGAAGTGGGAGAGGAAGAAGCAGGCTCCCAGCGGAGGAGCCCGATGTGGGACTCGATCCCAGAACGCCAGGATCACGCCCTGAGCCAAAGGCAGGCGTTCTAACACATCACCTTGTTTGGTTCTCCTATAACACCTCCATCATAATTACCTTTCTCCCCCCAGAACAAACAATACACTATAAGAGGAATGTTTTTAAACCTTGAAATAAATGTTAAGCTTCAAACAAAGTTTGAGAGGTCAGTTTATGAGTTCACCCAATATTACATAAAAGAACCAAAATAAATATCAAGAATTTTTTTTTAGAATTGAAATCCCCTTTCATGAACTAACTTAACCCCATCATTTTGCAGATATTCTTGCCTAAAAGCAAAGGACTTACCCCAAAGCCAGATTGTTAACACCCATGTACCCTGATATTCTTTTCCAACTCTTCAGACTTCAAGCAAATAAAGAACAAACCACATAAAGACCATTCTTTTAGAATTTTCTAATTTGTTTTCAGAGTCCTCAGTGAACAGCAAATAATCTTAGAAAACTTTGGCATTCATTCAAAAAGCCAACGCAATAGAGCTACTGCTCAAAGTTATTTGCCCTAATAAAAATCCAAAAGAAGCTTAATATGATCAGCAGTTTGCCTCAGTTTTCAGTAACTGTATCCGTTCCAATTTGAAAAATAAAATTAGAATTCTGTAAAGTATCTTTCAATTACTAAAAAAGTAGACAACCCTGTGTTGGTAAAGACAGTCCCCCACAGGTCCCTTATGCTCCTATACATGTGGCTGGGTATGCGAAGAAATGCAAGGTCCTGACCACCCCAACCCAGGTCACGCTGTAGGGTTATGTTTGTAGCAAACGACCTTGAAGAATACAGTAATGTCTCCCTCTAGGACAAAGAGCAGGCTTACTTCCTGCTTACTATTAAACAGTGGGTGCCCCAAGCTCAACTTAAGCTCCTCAGCTGTGACACAAACCCACTACATCTCCCCATGGAAGTCTTAGGGGCAAAGAGAAGTAATACAGACACTGATGTGCTGCTGGCTGTGCCTTTAGTAATTAAATTCTTTTTCTCTGACCCAGGAGTCTCATGTCTTCAGCTGGCATCCATAAAACAATACCAGGCTAACATATTAGCTTGTAAGAAAGTAAAATAAAATCCCAGACCTATTTACTTGATTGAGCTTCGTGAGACATCATCATTTTGCTGTGAATTTAAGTTTTGTATGTAAATAATATAGCTTAGTTTCTTACACTAATTACTAGATACACAGTCTTAAATATTTTATTCATTACTCAAATTTTTTTCTTTATAGAAAATCCTCCTGAAGTAATCTTTAAAGGTTTCTTTTCCACCTTCTCCTCCACACTCGCAAGCCAGCTAGCATATTTCTAGAAATTGGTTGTTTTTTTAGTTTGTTTATGGTTCCATCTTCTAGGTGTTTATTCCAACAGGAAGAAAGAAGTGAAGGCCAAAACCCTACCATCAAGAAAGGGGATAAGCAAGGTGGTTCCTCATGGTGAGCATATAAAAATGAGGGAAATCATGTATTATTAATTTGTTTTGCTTTAAAGTAGTAAGGCTAGGGGTGCCTGGGTGGCTCATTTGGTTAAGTGACTGCGTTCAGCTCGGGTTATGATCCTGGAGTCCTGGGATGGAGTCCCACATCAGGCTCCCTATTCAGCAAGGAGTCTGCTTCTCCCTCTGACCCTCCCCCCATGCACGTGCACGCTCGCTCTCTCTCTCAAATAAATAAAAGCTTTTCAAAAAATTAAAAAGTAGTAAGGCTAGTAAAATGTTTGACTTTTATTTTTTTTTTTAAAGATTTTATTTATTTATTCGACAGAGATAGAGACAGCCAGCGAGAGAGAGAGAACACAAGCAGGGGGAGTGGGAGAGGAAGAAGCAGGCTCATAGTGGAAGAGCCTGATGTGGGGCTCGATCCCACAACACCAGGATCACGCCCTGAGCGGAAGGCAGATGCTTAACCGCTGTGCCACCCAGGTGCCCCAAAATGTTTGACTTTTAAAAAAATACCTTATTTTGTTCTCTTCTATCCTTGAAAAGCTGTGAATAACAACCCCAAAAATTCCACTTACCCCTAGAATTAAGTCATTACAGAAATTTAAAGGACAGGGTCTTCACAGTACATGTCCAAAAGCCCTGTTGCTTTTCTCTTGTTGATTTCTGACACAAGACTGATGCATATATGCAAAATTGGTAGATATTTTACCAAAAAACTGTCAAAAAAAATCAGAGAAGTAGACCCAGGCAGAATATAAGTGATAACAGCACTACTACAGCTTTTCACTGCTGTAAGATAGTGTGGCTTCTCCCCTAAATGCACTTTTCAGATGTTGCATAAAACAAAAGTAACTTTGGGTTTTTGACAAATACACAGCACCTCGAGTTCTTTGTGTATAGATCTCTCCCACAGAATGGTTCCAAAGCTCCTAGTATCTCCAGCTGCCAATTAAACACATTAATATAGGGGCACCGGGGTGGCTCAATCAGTTAAGCATCCAACTCTTAATTTCGGCTCAGGTTGTGATCTCAGGATCATCAGACTGAGCCCTGCACTGGGCTCCACACTGAGCGTGGAACCTGTTTGGGATTCTCGCTTTCCCTTTCCCTCTGGTCCACCCCCAACCCCCCTCCCCCACTTCCCCATAGATGCACATTCAAAAAAAAAAAAAGCATTAATAAATTCAGAGTGTCAGATGGCAAATATTAACTGCTCATTAAAGGAATTATTCAAACTTCTCCATTTTCTACCACTTGTGAAAGAAACTGATACATGTCAAATCACAAACTACCTAAGAGAGAAGCGTTCTATGCGTCCCCAGACTGACAAAAATGAAGGGTTCTATGGGTCCTCAGGGTGACAAAAATGAAGCCACAGTCAGCAAAAAAATGCTGAGAGCAGCACTCATAAAGTGAAAGATTACGAGTCTACATGATAAAAGATGATTTCCGCAGTGCTAGAAGTTTGTTGTGTCAGCTTCATGAAAATGACTTCATTCCAAAATGTCTGATCCAATAAGAACAAGACCTTATTTTTACTATAATGTTGAGTCTTCCTTCCTCAAATTGGTGAAAACAAAGGGATACTAGCCAGAGCCATCATTTTATATTTTACTTGTGACCAAAAAAAATAACGTTTAAAAATCCAATTAGTAAGTATTTAAGATACATAATTTTTAAATTTAACATTTCCAAAAAATTCGGTAAAACTGAAGAGTATGTAATAATGTATAAGAGTTCTATTTAATTAGAAGAGAATGAAATTATATTAAGATTTTCTCTCAAAACATTCAAGACTTATAAATTTGGGAGGGGAGGAAGGGGCCATCCAAAATGTATTCTCCAACAAGACAGCATCAGCAGGTAAAACTACAGGGGTTACTCCACAGATCATACATTCACAAGGCATTATTTGCTTAACAGTGATAAAGCCTCTGGGTGTGTTCTCTGTAACAAGAACCACTTCACTATGTAAGTAGGTACTAGTAGTATTGTGTTCAACTTACAATTCCAGGAGGAAAGGCACAACTTGACAAAAAAATTTTTTTGGATCCTAAGGTCATGTGCAATAACGGAGACAAACTTTTGATAACAGTTTTGATCTACTTTTCCACATAGAAGGGGACTTCTCCACTTAAGCACCTAATATGTGCCATCATTGTCCATATCCCCCGTGCCTGGAACAAAGTTCATGTCCTCTTGGGGCAACAAGCCTAAGTGGAGTATCCAGACAATAACCAGTAACACCACACCACCACCACCACCCCCAAACACGCACACTCTTCCTTTGTAACATTACTGACACCCTCATATGCAATTTTTGCATTCTGGTCTCTCAATTAAGGGCAATATTACTCTATTCTCTTAAGAAAGGGCAAGGAGATATTAAACACATTCAAAGTTCCCTCTATTTCATGCAAAAGAACAGATAACTATGGGCGCCTGACTGGCTCAGTCAGTAGAGCATGAAACTCTTGGTCTCAGGATTATGAGTTCGAGGCCCACACTGGGTGTAGAGATTACTTAAAACAAAATCTTAAAAAAAAAAAAAAAAAAAAGAGAGAAAGAGATTAACTAAAGATAAGGACATCTTGCCTATCCCAAATCTCAAATCTGAATTTGCCATAGCTCTGAGGTCTGGAAAGAGAGAAAAAAACGGGAAAAAAGAGGACCAAAATTGTTCAACTAGCTTCTATGCATCTTATTCTGCCCATCTAATCAATGGCCGATTGCCTGGTACTATTTAAATTATCCAATATGGTTTGTACTTATTTCAAAGTCTAAGCCTTTATTCACATCCTCTCTCTAAACCCTGGATGTTTGGCCTTACAACTCTTCCTACTTCTATCCTAGCTTTCCACCCCCGATTCCTACTTTATCTGAGACACCTTCCCTAACTATCACAGCTACCAAAAACTGCCCCAATTCTCTGAACCCCCCTGGCAAGGCCCTTCTCAGTCCTTAGATCTCATTTCATAGTCCTCTCCGCTTCACTTCCTGTGCTCTAACTACACAGGCTTCTTTCTATCCCTCCAATATGCCCAGTCCTTCCTGCAGATCTTTATACTCGCCAGTACTGTTCCCCCTGCTCTTAAAGCTGCTGACTTCTCCTTCGGATCTCAGCTCAAATCATCCTCTTCTCAGAAAAGCCTCCCTTGAGCACTCTATCCTCAGTAACATCCAGCTTCCTCCCTCTCACTTCTCTCATATTACCCTGTTTATTTCCTTTATACTATGGTCATAATCTATAATTATCTTGTTTGTTATACTGTAGTAAAGGAGACATAAAAAATAAGGAAATCTCTAAAAAGGTAGGGATTCTGCTGTGCTGCCAGAAAACAGCTCAATACTGAACACACAACAGGCACTCAGTGAACAAATGAATCACACAACTCAGTACTTGATCATGCTGGTTTTATTCACATGTGTTTATTCTAATAGCTTTCAAGCTCTCTGAAACACTAGACTTGCACTTCCCAAGAGACCTAATGCAGTACTGACCTTTTATATTAAGGGGAAATTTGTTTTAATTAAATTTAAAAAAACTTTTTAAAAATCTTGCTGACTAAATAACATGAAAAAAGTATGGGATTTCTAACAACAAACAAACATGGGTTCAAATCTCAGCGCCTCTCCAGTATGTGTGATCCCGGCGCCGCACGCTACTTCACCGCTACACCTTAAGTTTCTCATCTACGCAGCAACATCTAACTTACAAAACTGTCATAAAGAGAAACGATGTATATAAAGCAACTAACAGATCACTTGGCACAGAATAAACACATAATATGGCATTCTCGTCCCCAACTAAAACTTGCAAAAAACCAAAATGGCCCTAATACAAAGATCAGAACTACAACTGTTAAATGAAAGCATCAAAACACTGTATAAGTAAGAGGAAACTCAGAAAAATCCTCAGTTCTACTTGTCAGGTTTATTTGCTAAATTAATCCTTTCTAAAATCCCCACACTCTGATCTTGAAGAACAGTTTAAACTAAATGTCATGTTTGTAGTCAGAGGATTCAGAATGTTACAGAAAGGGTTGTAATCCGCCTCTATTTTAAGAAGAGCTAAATTAACATAACTTAATTCTACAACAAGCATTTGTCGGGTCTCTAATATGCTCAAGGAAGACAATCCAAGAGTAGTAGCCAAGCACAGAGGCTTTCAAGTCAAGAAGCCCTAAGCTCATATCCCCCTTCTTGTGCAACTTTGGGCAAGCTAGTCTACCCCTTTAAGACCTTGTTTCTCCAGAGGCGCCTGGGTGGCTCAGTAGGTTGAACGTCTGCCTTCAGCCCAGGTCATGACTTCAGGTTCTAGGATCGAGCCCCACGTTGGGCTCTCTGCTCTGCAGGGAGTCTGCTTTTCGCTCTCCCCCTCACCCCTCTCATGCTCTCTAATAAATAAACAAAATCACATTTTTTAAAACAAGACTTTGTTTCTCAATCCATAAAACAGAAATAGTATTAACATCGTAGGCTGTAAGAATTAACTGAGTTACTCTTCTGTACAGCACTTAACACTCAAAATATGAGCCCTTTTTTATCATCATAAAGCAACCACAATAAGCGATCGATTTAGAATATGATTATCTAGACAATCCTGTTTGGGGGTTGCGTTTATACTCCATCAAAGTGCTAAGTGAAAGCCAATCATGTACTCTTCATAACAAAATCTGGCTGTAGATACACAAGGCATATTTTTGCTTTCAAAACAACAGAAAAATAAGAAACAAGGCTGGGCCCAAGGTGTTGGCCCAGATATCAAAATTAAACATGTACATTCTCTGACCCAGCAACTACACTTCTCCAAGTATGCAAAGAGGTAAGCATAAGGATATTTACCAAAGCCTTGCTTACATGAACAAAAACAGGAGACTACCTACATGTGAACTAACAGGGGACTGGTAAGTTATAACACAAAGGAATATTACACAACTATTAAAAAGAATGAACCATAGTGCCTGTTACAGACAAAACTGTGCCCCCCCCCCAAATTTTTATATTGAAGTCCTAACCCCCAGTATCTCAGAATATGACTGACAGTATTTGGAGATAGAGCCTTTAACGAAGTAATTAAGGTAAAATGAGGTCATACCGGTGGGCCCTAACCCAACATGGCTGGTGTCCCTATAAGGAAATTAGTACACAAAGAGGGAAGACCCAGATGAAGACACTAAAAGTCAGCTACCTATAAGCCCAGGGAGAGAAGCCCTCAGAAGAAACTAGACCTGTCAACACTTTGATCTTGGGCTTCTAACCTCCAGGACCGTCAGGAAATAAATTTCTACTATTTAAATCATCCAGTCTTTGTTATGGCAGCCCTAGCAAGCTAATACAGTGCCAATATGGAAGACCCGCAAAATGTATTAAGTATTTAAAATGCAGGGGCACCTGGGTGGCTCAGTCATTAAGCAACTGCCCCGCATCAGGCTCCTGGCTCAGTAAGGAGCCTGCTTCTCCCTCTCCCTCTGCCTGCTGCTCCTCCTACTTGTGCTTGCTGTCAAATAAAAAAATAAAATCTTAAAAAAAAAAAAAAAGGTTTTTAAAATGCAAAGTACATGGGGCACCTGGGTGACTCAGTCAGTTGAGCATCTGACTCTTGATTTTGGCTCAGGCTCATAGTAGCAAGCTCCCCGTTGGGCTTCACACTCATGGGGAGTCCGCTTGAGATTTTCTCTCTCTCTCTCCATCTGCCCCTCTTAAACCATCTGTATCCCCCTTTAAAAAATAATTCCACTTTAGACAATTTATCCAAAATGAATAAAATACTTTATCAAGAAACAATGGGGGGGGCGCCTGGGTGGCGCAGTCGTTAAGCATCTGCCTTCGGCTCAGGGCGTGATCCCGGCGTTCTGGGATCGAGCCCCATGTCAGGCTCCTGCTATGAGCCTGCTTCTTCCTCTCCCACTCCCCCTGCTTGTGTTCCCTCTCTCGCTGGCTGTCTCTCTCTCTGTCAAATAAATAAATAAAATCTTTAAAAAAAAAAAGAAAGAAAGAAACAATGGAATGCTGTAACATTAAAATAGTTAATGCAAGAGAAAAGTCACTAACAATATACCACAGGATGAAAAGCTACACACATTAAAAATAGTTGTGAAGACTACCAACATGATAACACCATATTATTAAAAACATATACTATTGGGGCACCTGGGTGGCTCAGTTGGTTAGGCATTGGCCTTCAGCTCAGGTCGTGATTCCAGGATTCTGGGATTGAGCCCTGCATCAAGCTCCCTGCTCAGCAGGGAGCCTGCTTCTCCCTCTGCCCCCCTCCCCACCACTCATGCTCTCCCTCTCTCAAATAAAATATTTAAAAACAAACATATATTATCACTAACTGTTAAAATTTTGAGTTCTCATGTGCAAAAAAAAAAAAAATGCAAAAGGAGTTAAACAGTAGCTGTACTGGCACATGTGTGGGGGTCAGTTAAAGAACAAGATCCAAGCACCTAATAGATCTCCAATCTTCCCTGAATCAGGACACAAGCTGGGACTTAGAGCACGTTACAATAGGCTTCTGTTCTTCCAAGAAAAACTCTATTAACTGCAAGTCAGCAAGATATTTAAGTGCCTGTTATAGCACTACATTGGGTAAGACAGAAATCCTGCCTTTAAAGACCTTCAAAACATTTCAATAATTTACTGAATGCCTACTCTGTGCCAAACATTATGCTAAATAGCTTTACATACGTCACATATAACAACATATATTTTAACAGGTTATAAGCACTACAGGAGAACACAGTTTTAGTAGTCTGATTGTTACAAAATTACACTATAAACTACAAATGCCACAGATTTTCAAAAAAGTAATGATAAATATCAGAGAGTGGTCTAGAAGTATGTGAGAATCTCTAGTTAAATGGAATATCAGCAGAAAGAGTACAAGTAGTGTCAACCTGCAAAGTGGAAGAAATGAAAAAAACTGGGTAAATCCAAGTCATACAGACTGTGAAAGCTAAGCAGAGGAGTTTGCAATTAACCTGGGTGGTAAACTCATGAAGAAAAGCTCTGTTTTAGACTACCAATCTTGTACCTGTATTCCAAGGTGGACTGTCAAAGGTAACCAAAGAAATTAAACGAACTCAGCTAAGAAACTACTTTAATAATGAAGGATCTGCACTAGGGTAGAAGCATGGGAAAAGAGTAGAAATAGTTGATGGGTTTCGGAGTGGAGAATGGGTTTAAGATGGTAAATTATGAGGAAGTTCTTTAGTTTTGAAAATTAGAGGACTGGTTTGTACCACAAATGGAGAAGCTAGAAGAAACCTTAAAGTCAGGCTATATGTTCTTAAAGCCATCTTGTCAGAAAACACACAATAGCCTTTTCACAATCAGTACACAGTAATTTGGTCCTAAGTCTATCGAGGATGAAATCATGTGCCAGCCTGTATCAGAAATCCCACATACAAGCATACATTTGCAGCAAAAAAATAAGTCACTATATTACCAAGGCAACAACATACACTGTAAAATGTATGACAACCTAAGAATCTTTCTTTTGAAAGATTACTGAGAGAGATGCCAACTACAAAACTAACCGTGACTTTGTCACATCTGATGAGGCAGCGGTACCTCATTTAGATTCTCATACAATCTCCACAAGCCTGTATTTTAAAAGAACAAGACAAGATTACCAAGACCCTAAATCAAAAAAGTCTACCAATTTTGATGTAGAATTTACTGTTAATGGGATGAACTTCGACAGAAGCATTCAACCATATGCTTCAAGGCATAGTTTGACAAAGAATAATGAGAGAGGCTGTAACATTTGCACCAAAGTCCGTGTCCATGCAGGACACCCAGAATGAAGACAGACGTTTCAGTTTGGTTGCACAGCAGATAAGTGTAGTTTTATCCACTCTAAGAGAGCAAGAGAAACAAAAACAACAAAGACAGAGTTGCAAATACTCTGAAAAATAACCAATATGTGTTGGCAACAAATGTGCCTTTTCAAGAGCACTTTGAAACCAAAAGCAACACCATCAAAGCACAAACTTCTCCTCTGACCATCAACTGTTTCTGTGGTTAATATACACATACACCGTATTTTGTGAAACTAAGCTACTAAAATGGTACCAGTACTTGTCGCTGATTCAAAGTGGTTACAGTTGTTCCCTCTAGAATGCTCTTGCCTGGATAGCTCATTCAGTCATTCCCATGGGTCTTTGCTTGAATGTCATTTTGAAGAACTCCTCTATCTTATTTTTTTAAAGATTTTATTTATTTATTTGATAGAGAACACGAGCAGCGGGAAGGGGGAGAGGGAGAAGCAGGCTCGTGGCTCATGCCTCATGTGGGGCTTGATCCCAGGACCCCAGGATCATGAGCTGAGGCAAAATCAGATGCTTAAGCCACTGAGCCACCCAGGCACCCCTCCTCTATCTTATTTTAAATCGCAACCTAAGTTCTACCAAACTCTGAAGCACTCCACTATACCCTACCACCAGTCGTCCCTGATCACCCTCCCCTTCATTTTTCTCCAAACACAAACCTCCAACTCACACACCATGATGTAAATCATGACGGCACAGCTTTGTTTGGGCCTCTTTCATTCACTGCTTTATCCCCAACCCCCGGAACAGTGACTGATACACAGCAGGCACTCGAAGAGTTATTGAATTCATAAATTCATAAGATAGTATGGATGAGCAACGCAGGTCAAAAAACTTGTTCTTTGTACTCAAAATATCGCCTTTAACTGTCCTCTAGGCTCCTAAACCCTCTTCTGTTACTATCTGGATAAAGAACCAAAAACAAACAAAAATTAACTGCTACCCTTCTGAAGAGAAAACTCATATTCCTAAGGCATGAACTAGCTGAACACCAAGTGTTAACACCAAGTGTTTGAAGCCACCCAGTATTATTTTCAGGGAATACTCTGTCCTCTGTTCTGGGAATGCCCAATTCTACCAACTTTCAAACTAGCAAAAACATAACAAAACAAAAAGCAAAACAAAAACCTAAAAAAGCAGCATTCCTAAGAATTACTGTGTATCACACTGTGACTGCAACTGTACCACAGTGAAATAATTAATGTACATCTTACATTCATTCAGTAGTTTTAGATAATGAAATATGTCTAGTCTAATTTTGGAACAATTCACTTAGATTCAAATTAATTAAAAGTGTACAATGAACTTAAGGAATCACAAAATTGCCAAAAAATTTATCTCAGAATTTAGGTCTTCACAAAAATCTTTACCATTGATTAGTTCTACTTTAAAAGCTGCTTCGATGTAGTTTCTTCTTTTAGATAGATTTTTACTTGGTGTTTTTTAAAATATTTGTAAAGAATCATCTCATTTTCATATTAAAAATAGAGACTGAGGGGTGCCTGGGTGGCTCAGTCGTTAAGCATCTGGCTTCGGCTCAGGTCATGATCCCAAGGTCCTGGGATCGAGCCTTGCATCGGGCTCCCTGCTCAGCGGGAAGCCTGCTTCTCCCTCTCCCACTCCCCCTGCTTGTGTTCCCTCTCGCTGTGTCTCTCTCTGTCAAATAAATAAAATCTTAAAAAAAAAAAAAAAGACTGAAAGCAAGAGAGACAGATTTATATTTTATAAGGTCAAAAATGATACCAATTTCTACAAATGAAAGTAGCAAAGGTAAAGAATCTGGTTTCAGCAGAAAAAAAACTTTTGTACCTTTAACACGTCACATCCAGGACATGAATTAATCTTGCTCCTGAAGATGTACTAAATTACTAAAAAACAGTAATTTTTTTTGAAGAAGTAAGACAGCCCAACCTAAGTATCTAACCCTGACCTGGATATATAAAGTTATATCTAGTTATATCTTTCCCCTCTCTCCTGTCTCTGGAATAATTAGCAACACAGTTATAAGTGAAATGATTTTTCCTGACTCTGATTTAACTAGAACCAAGGACAAGTTTTTAGGAGAATATACCTTCACTGCCATGTAATATAACAGGTGCAATCAGGAAAAAAACACCCATTCATCTAAAAGATAGGATCTGAGGTAGGGTTTTTTCTCGGGGGCAGGGATGGGCAATATGTGTGACAAGGAAGAGAAAGCAAAAGAAATGTCAAATGGTAAAATACAAAGACTGTATAGATTGCAAGCTCCTAAGAAAATTTAACTTCTCATGAATGTGAAAATTATTTTTTAAAAACGTCAGAGAAATTCTTTGAATCACAAATAAAAGTTATAAATTCTATGACTTTCAGGGGGTGCCTGGGTGACTCAGTCAGTTAGGCATCTGCCTTCGCCTCAGGTCATGATCTCGGGGTCCTGGGATCGAGCCCCACATCAGGCTCCCTGCTCCGCAGTCTGCTTCTCCTTCTCTCTCTGGCCCTCCCCCTGGCTCATGCTCTCTGTCTCAGTCTCTCTCTCTCAAATAAAATCTTTTTTAAAAATAATTTTAAAAAATAGAAGTTATGAACTCTGTAACTTTCAGAACATTAAAATGTTGGCTTTGAAATTACTGCAAGCTTTTCAGAATACCAGAACACAGTTTAATACTCTAACTAGGATCACTGACCCAAGAAAAGAAGAAACAAGATTGTAACCCCCGTTTCAGAGGAGTCCCTTGCAGTCACTGGACAATCACTTCTCCAGTTCCTAATATTGGTCTACTTCTCCCTTCCAATACCTTGCCCCAATTTTAAGTTGAGATGGAGCTACTTGCCCAGAGACCCCAAAGGTGTGTTTCATATATAACATACTCGGTTCAATCCCAAGAAGTTGCAAATTAGCAATTTCTATGCAACATCTCGAGTGGGGCTTAATACACCAAGAACAGAATATCCATGGCCTCTGCTGAAGTCTCCACCATTCACCTGCCTCAAGAACTTGTGAAAATTGTTCCCATTTTTCTATCCATAGCAAGCATTGTTTGGCCACACCAACAGTCCTTGAATCTAATGGAGATGAATAAACCACCAGACACCACACCTCCCAGTAATTTTCTCAAAACTTTAAAGAAGCAAGAAAAAAAAAGAAGGGGGCCCCCAGCAAACAAGTTTAAGAAACACCAAATTAAACAGACTCCTAACTTTTCTGAACCTTTAATTAACTTATGTAGATTAGGAATTTCCAAGATGGGGATATACTAACTACAGTTTCCAACTTGATGCCAACCCCCTGGAAACATTCCTCAGGTATTCTGAAAAACACAGGCATTACTCTTAAAATTAAAATTATCCCCTAACCCCATTTCTATTGGTTTATGAGCTCTCAGAATGATCTAACAACCTTCGGCCCTGTGGCGACCAGAGTAAATAAATAATATAACCTAAAATAATTCAAACATTTCCACAGCTTATATTTTGTACTACTTATTCTGTCTGGACACTTTCTGAAACAAATGAGGGCATGAGATATTGATTTAAACCCTCGTACTCTAGGGTGCCTAGGTGGCTCAGTCGGTTAAGTGTCTGCCTTTGGTTTGGGTCATGATCCCGGGGTCCTGGGATCGAGCCCCACGTCAGGCTCCCTGCTTAGCAGGGAGCCTGCTTCTCCCTCTGCCTGCTGCTCCCCCTGCTTGTGCTGTCAAATAAATAAATAAAATCTTTAAAAAAAAATAATAAACAATAAACAAACCCTAGCCCTCTAATATTCACAGGAACAATTCATTTTTTTTCCTAGCTATCTGATAAATGAAAATTTACATTCTAAAATCTAATAGTTTGAGGCACCTGGGCTGCTCCAGTAGTTGAGTGCTGTACTCTTGATTTTGGTTCAGGTCATGATCTCAGGGTGGTGAGACTGAGCCCTGTGTCAGGCTCCATGCTCAGCGTGGATTCTGCTTGAGATTCCCTCTCTCCCCCTCTGTCCCTCCCCCCGGGGTCACACTCTCTCTTTCCCTAAAAATAAATAAAATATTTTTTAAAATAAATAAAATCTAGTTTATTTAAAACCTGTTAATCTTTTTTTTTTTTTTTATTCAACAGAGATAGCCAGCCAGCGAGAGAGGGAACACAAGCAGGGGGAGTGGGAGAGGAAGAAGCAGGCTCATAGCGGAGGAGCCTGATGTGGGGCTTGATCCCAGAACGCCGGGATCACGCCCTGAGCTGAAGGCAGACGACTAACCGCTGTGCCACCCAGGTGGCCCTAAAACCTGTTAATCTTAAACTCCACAATAAAAATATGGTTTTCTGGGAATTAATAAGTGATATATAGATGGTTTAATTCCACTTCAAAAGATTCTAAAGTCGAGCCCCTCTCAAGTAGCATTCGGCTAGTGAAATAAATACTAGTTGCTATAGTGAGGTTATATAATGAAAATCCCACAAATACCAACAATTACTTGCTAAGAAACTGTATTGAATTACTTCCCATTCCTCTTCATCTACTTTTGTTTTTTAAGATTTTATTTATTTATTTGAGAGCGAGAGAAAGAGAGAGAACAAGAGTGAGGACAGGAGCAGAGGGAGAGGCAGGCTCCCTGGAACTATGACCTGGGATCATGACCTGGGCCAAAGGCAGGCCTTAACCGACTGAGCCACCCAGATGCCCCAGCTCTTCATCTGCTTTTAAACAGATTTCAGAGCAAACCAAAATTACAAATACTCTTAAACTGCCTATCAACAAAACAAATGAATTGTAGCTGAAGCCTCATTTATGCTTTCTTCTACAAGCGGTGATCATCTTATCATACTCCTTAACACGAATTAACACAGCCTTTTTGTATTCTGCCTCCAACTCTCCCCCTGGTTTCATTTTCTCTTCATTTGGTCTGTTCTCAATCTCTTCTGTTCCCACAAGGAGCAGCAAACAGTGGTAATCTTTTTAACTGAAAAGGACGGCTGTACCTTAAGATATCCAACACTAGATGACTTCACACTGCCATCTGGAACAGAACGGACACAGGTATGCCTGGGACACTGCTTCCCCAGCTCTCCTGGAGTCTGCAACATATCTAGCCAGCCAAGAGGAGCCTCACCCATTCACTTCAGTGTGGCATATGAATCCTTTTCTATGTCTGCCTTGATTTGAAAAGGATTAGGAAACACTGCTCTAAAGCATATACTGCACAAGGATAGTACTGGTGGATTTCTCCTACACCAAACAGTCTAAGGAAAAGTTACTGGAAAAAAATTCAATCTGGTCCTTTAAAAAAAGGATGGCAGCTAAAGAAGACTAGACTTTAGTTATTAATATTTTCCCTTGAGATTAGAAATATGGTTTATTTTAGGAAAGAAAACAGAAAAGATTTGTTACATTTCACCAGCTAAATGCCAGCTTCGTCATTCACCTGTTTTCATAACCAACAATTATAGGAATTATCCTGATCATATGCTCTTCATAACAATGTTTTCAATAAAATGTCATTTAAGTTCAAATGTGTAACTGATATTCTAAACTAGAACTTAGGATCAGTTAGTACTAAGCAGGCAATGGTACTTTAACAACTTTACACTCCTGATAGTGAGCACAGACGTGAGGTGATTCTACACAACAGGCAAGACGCTATAACTCACTTCTTTAAAAGCCAAACCGGTTTCACTCCCTTTCAGATTAGGATCCTCGCAATAAGTTGTGGTACACTGCCTAAAAGAAACCAGTTCACACTTAAGCAGGAAGAAAAATAAAAATAAAGCACCCAACACTGTTTCTGAAATCCCTTAAGATATCACTCTAGCAGTCCTAAAGAGGATGCTTCAAACTTTATAATGTGCATAAAAATCACGTGGGTGTCTTGTTAAAATGCAGATTCTGATTCGGTGGGACTGGGACGGAACTCCAAAGTGATCTTATGCTGCTGGTCCACAGTCCACACACTGTATTTGACTTTACACTCTCATTTATGTAACACTGGTTAAGATAGTGGACGGGGGCGCCTGGGTGGCACAGTCGTTAAGCGTCTGCCTTCGGCTCAGGGCGTGATCCCAGCGTTCTGGGATCGAGCCCCACATCAGGCTTCTCTGCTGGGAGCCTGCTTCTTCCTCTCCCACTCCCCCTACTTGTGTTCCTCTCTCTCTGGCTGTCTCTGTCAAATAAATAAATAAAATCTTAAAAAAAAAAAAAAAAGATAGTGGACAAAAACTTAGAGCAGGCAACAATCTCCACTTCATTTAATAATTTTTCTGGTTTCATGAGATTAATCTGGGGGAGGGGTGGTTATCAAAATTTTGATTTGGGGGAGAAAACCCAGCTTCTTCAACATGAGGCCTGACAGAGGTTGTAATAGTAACAAGAACACACACCTATAGAGCAGTTGGTATGTGCCCCTATTGTCTAAGTACTTCACATAGATTAACTGATTTGATTCTTAAAACAACACTGTGAGGTAGGGACAATTGCTGGCCCTGTTTTACAGAAGGTAAACCTGAGTCACAAAGACATCACTTAGACTGCACGCTGACAGTAGATGGCAGGATTTGAATCCAGGCAGTCTGGTTCCAGAGTCTACATCTTTAAGTATGATACTAGCAGTATAGCTCCCAAGACAGCAGAATAAAAATGGCAAATCAAAATGGCTTACTTTTGTTGGAGAAAATGAATCACGAGTTAAAGAACTGAGTGAGCAAGACAGCATAATAGCTAGGTATTTGAGAAATATTTCTCTACAGTTATTTTTTGTAGTGTTTTATTTTATTTATCTGAGAGAGAAAGCACACGTGCACACGAGTGGGAGAAGGGGTAGAGGGAGAGAGAATCTGAAGCACACTGGGCACTGACCACGGAGCCCCACGTGGGGCTCAATCTCACCACCCTGAGATCATGACCTGAGCCAAAATCAAGAGTCAGACGCTTAACCAACTGAGCCACCCAGGCACCGCTACGAAAATTTTTTTAAAGGAGGAAAACACCTGGTTTCACGGGGTGCCTGGCTGGCTCAATCGGTAGAGCGTGCAACTCTTGATCTTGGGGTTTTGAGTTCGAGCCCCACACTGGGTGTAGAGATCACTTAAAAACAAAATCCTAAAAAAATTTAAAAATTAAAAAAAAAAACCAAACCACCTGGTTTAACTTCATGCAATAAGCATTCTGAGACCAATGTCTCAGGGGCAACTAACAGAGTTTTAACATCCAGGAATTATAATAGCAGCAGCAGACATAAATGAAATAACAAGTAATAAAAACTGCTTTAGCAAAAATATTTTGGACTGAAAGGATGAGTAACTAAAAGTAGAAACTGGTAAGGGACAAAGCATAACATGACCAGGAATTTGATACTGTTGAGCAGAGTGGCAAAAGTGGCAAAAATAAGCTTCTATAACAAACAAAAGAAAGAGGAAAGAAGCAAACATTAAAGTCTAAATAATTTTCAGGAGAATAAGAACTGGTCATCAGAAAAAACGTTCTAAGCGATGGCGAACAGTCCAGGCAGTACAGCTGTCGAAGACACTGGACTAAACAGATGGATAAGATCAAGCAAGAGTTGGTTAGTAATCATCACTTCAATAAGCCTGAATACGGATATGGCTGACCAAGCACACGTCTCAGGAAACACAGTAAACAAGCCTATGGAATATGCAGAAAAAGAAAATGTTAACCCTCAGACATCATTAAATTTATTCATTTGACAAACATTTCTTGAGACCGACCATATATCTGGCACTATTCTAGGTGCTAAGGATTACAGGGGTGACCATGCCAGGTCAAAGACCTACCCTCATATCACTTACATTCTGGTGGGGAACAATAATAGATTTGAAACAGAACACTGAAAAAGGTATTATCATAAAAGCCTAGAATGAAGCCTTTTAACACAGGAGGATACAGGGAACTATTATGGGACATAAGTCAACAAAATAGTAATCCCTCCTTCCCCTGCAGAGGAAGCCCTTACAGACTGAAGTGCTTCTCATTGTGTTTCTTATCCTCTCAAAAAGACCCTAAAAACACTAAAGAAATGGGGCACCCTGGTGGCTCAGTCGTTAAGCAGCTCAGGGCATTATCCCAGTGTTCTGGGATCAAGCCCCCCATCAGGCTCCTCTGCGGAAAGCCTGCTTCTTCCTCTACCACTCCCCCCGCTTGTGTTCCCTCTCTCACTGGCTATATCTCTGTCAAAAAAATAAAAATAAAATCTTAAAAAAAAAAAAAACACTAAAGAAATGCATCTAAAATGTATCTACAAATAAAAGGACAATCTTTTACTCCCAAGAATGCCTATAAATACTACTCCCAGACAGGCACAATAAACTGTACTTCAAAGTTTTCCAAATGTGACAGCTCTTGAATCAAAACATTGTATTAGTGTAACCACCTTAAAAATAACTAGAAATGCTTTTCTAATAGACCATGAAGTTCTAAGCAGAAAAAGTATCTGAATGAAGGAAAACCAACCTTGAAATTACAGAAAACGTCAAGATTTGGTCTTGCTGGACTTTAAGAATTTCACAGATGTTTGATTTAAGACCCCTGACCTCCGCTGCTGTAACACGGGCCTTAGATTCCCGAAAAACTAAGTTTAATTGAATACAGGTTTTCGTTAGCATCAGAAAACATTTTAAGAGGATGTGATACCTTCTGGGTCTTGAAGAAATTACTGGAAAACAGCTCATTTTTAATACTCAGTTACAATCTCTTATCTCCTTGCCTCAGTTTAAAAACTGTACATTTAAACCATTCTGCTCTATTTTAAAAAGAAAGATGCAAACTGATGTACGTATAAACTTCTCAAATGCAGAAGTCTCAAGAAATATGGGAGCAGAGAGTGTTTTTAAAATGAAATACCACATTATGACAGATTTTTTCAGAAGATCCAAGCTCAATGCCTATCCAACCATCTACAACACCTACACACCACAGAAAGTTCATTTAAACCTACCCCTTCTTTTAAGTCTATTAACAAGCCATGTTCTCTCTGCACACAAGAGAAACAATAGGAAAGTAGTTGTTCCAACATGAACTACCCTTATTACAATGCCATTACACAATGGGATCTCATTTGCTTTACAACGCTAACATTTTTCTAAGCTATACCCCTGTAATCAATGAAGGATATACAACTGGGAATGTATCTAATATTCTGGGGAACGAACACTGGGATCCCAAAAGTCTGAAATGTTATTTAAGTGTTTTTGGTTAAAAATCCAAAATTCAGGGGCGCCTGCGTGGCACAGCGGTTGAGCGTCTGCCTTCGGCTCAGGGCGTGATCCCGGCGTTGTGGGATTGAGCCCCACATCGGGCTCCTCTGCTGTGAGCCTGCTTCTTCCTCTCCCACTCCCCCTGCTTGTGTTCCTTCTCTCGCTGGCTGTCTCTATCTCTGTCGAATAAATAAATAAAATCTAAAAAAAAAAAAAAAATCCAAAATTCGTTTTTAATTACAAAATCAAATTGTCTAACAAGCAAAGGTAAGGCGTAAAATGAACTGATTCTCTTTCCACCACACCCTTGCCACAAAAAACGCACGTGAGCCAACTTAGGTCTGTACTGGGCATCAGTTAGTTATATGGGAGAAGTTAAACAGTCTGGAGAAATCACTTTGGACCGAAGAAATACTCCCACAAATCACTTCATTCGACTGCAAAGGATCTTTGAAGTTATTGTCTACACAAGTGGCTGTAGGTGTTGTCTTACGCTATACTCCCGGGCACAAGCTAATCTTGAGATTTTAAAACTTCCTGGCTTTTAGATGCCTTTGAGACAGCCAAAAGATTTCAAAGGATCGTCTATGAACACGATGCGTTAGGAAGCAGGCAGGATGTGCCACTGAGAGCCCAACTGAGGCTGCAAAACGCTGTCTTCATTCGGTGAGTCCCTGACTTGCAGGAGTTAAACTCTCACCCCTTATATTGCGATGACGTAATCCTCCACACTGCATTTCTCTTGGACTTAAAGGGGAGGAAAAAACAAATGAACAAAGAAAATTTCACCCTTATAAGAGGAATTAAGCAAGCGGCAAAACGACAGTTTCGAGAGGTGGTTAGGTAACTCCCTGAAAGGGAAGCTTCAGCTGAATAAGCAGGAGAACTGGAGAAGCAAACGGAAATAGTGCTAGGAGCTCAACCTAAGGCAGGAAAAAAGGAGCCTGAAGAAACTGACCCGGCCCGCCGGACCGGGCGCCGGGCCGCGGGGCGCGGAGAGAAGCGCGTCGCAGGCACAGCCCAGGGCAGTAGGCGAGCCGCCCCCTCCCCGGCCACCACTTCCCCGCCGCGCTAGCGATTCCGCTCCCCTC